>NW_015387750.1:0-58190 GCF_001527695.2 Protobothrops mucrosquamatus | reverse complement strand
TTATTATTATTATTATTATTATTATTATTATTATTATTATTATTATTATTATTATTATTATTATTATTATTATTATTATTATTTTGTGACCTTCTGACAAGCAAAATCAGATTCCTTTAACAACTGTGTTACTAACTTAACAACTGCAGTAGTTCACTTAACAGCTGTGACAAGACAGGCCATAAAAGGGGTCAAAACTCATCTAACAATTGTCTTGCTTAGCAGTTGAGTAAATTCTGCGGTCAGTTGTGGCCATAAGTCAAGGACTATCTGTATTATAACTAATTTCAGCATCTGCCTCCCAGCTGTTCTTCATTCAGAAAAGGTAGTTTCCTTCAGAATCCTAACCTCAGGTTCGCAGAACAAAGTTCCTGTGTTCATTTAAGAATTTATATCCAAACCAAAGAGCTTTTGTGTGAGTTTTCCTTTCTTCTAGTTTTGTGTCCCTTGGGACTTTAAGAGTCCACAACTGTATTGTGGAGAGATTAAACAAAAAAAAGAAACTATGAAGAAGCAGGATGTGAATGTTGGTGGAGAGAGAAAGGTTGATGAGTTGGGAACTAAAGGAGAATGCAGTGATGCAGAAAACTGCACAGGTAGAGACTAACAGCCTTCTAAAGATGCAGACCAGCTACAGCCATCCAGCAGTGAGTAATTGTTCCCCCTTCACTCCTACAAACTGAGAAAGACTGAGAGATTGAAAAACAAAGGAGAATAAGACAGCAAACACTAGCAATGGCACCCTGCAGTAGCACCCTATGGGTATTGGGAGGAGTGGATAGAAAAAAATATAGTGTAGCTTGAAAGAAAATTTAGTCCTGGGTAAAGAAATAGGATTTGCAGTCCCTAAAGTCAGAGAATATACTGTGTTACTGGGTTTACTGTTAAGAAACATGGGTGATTAGGAACACAGTGGAACATTGAAATTTGTAACCATGTGGAGGGCTGTAAATGATATCCTTGTCACTTACAAATATAGTATAACAGATGGTATATAAATTTGCTTATAATAGCTTAACATATTAGTGGTGTGTTATTTGTACAATAAATCTACCTCTTGTTAATATGACAGAAAAAGCATTCAGCCTTTCACAATGCAGTGGCCAAACTAATAAAACTATAGCATGGCATAATGTGATGACTTGATTTATACAACAAACTAAGATCATCTCTTATGTTCCCGCAGACTATCCAATCCCATTTTAGGCCAGTCTACATGTTGTATAAATGCAGCCATTGAGTCCGGCAGACATTAATAAATAAGGAACCTGGGGCTTCCGGTGGGACGGCGCGCCGATGGCGGCTCTTTTTGGAGCCGTCCGCTTGGGAAGGCGTCAGAGCCAGCATGAACAGCGGTCAGCAGCTGTTCAGCGGCTTGGAACCTTGTGCCCCGGGAGAAGGGGTCGAGGTGAGTACTCCTGGATAGGAGTAGAGTCCCAAAAGCTCTCCCTTTATTCGGGAGAGCGAAATTGGGTACTCCTCCGGAGTCTGGGAAATCTCCGCCTCCCAAGTTCCTTTGTTCCCTTTTTTTGGGGAACAAAGCCAGTCGTTGCCTCCACTTCTGTGAATTATAGAAAATTGTGAGTAACTAATAACCAGACGGAACCGACCAGGGGAAATTGGACTTGAGTAACCTAAGACCTTAACTGAATTTATTAACATCTTCTTTAAAGTTAAGTTGAAATGAGGGAAAAAAATGGCTGCGGTTTGCCGTTTCTTTTTATAGATGAGAGTGACTTTCTTTTTTAACTTTCACTTTCCTACAGTGTTGAATGAAGAGGGAAATTGTTACCCCTTGGCTTAAGGTTGTAACTTTGATATATTTTTTCTTTGGATTTATGGAAAGTTTTGGTGATTATTTTTTCCTTTTAACGGAGAGAATTTTGGATTTGGATTTTGGATTTCCCCCCCCCCTCTTTTTTTTTCTTCGAGGCTTGGATTAAAGAAGTTTGAAAATTGGTTTTGCTTAATGGAATTTCCGCTTTGTTTAAAGATCTTCAACAGTCTATAAGGATATAGAGAAGAGGCAGTGATGGACTCAGCTGTGACTTTGGGATGCAATTTTAATACTTATAGAAATGGAAAATTATGGTATTGTACCTCAAGGGAAGCAGTGGGGGGATATTATTGCTCTTTCTGGAAGGAGGGAGAAGTGGAAGAAAGAGCTGTAAAAGCGGAAATTGGATTGGAAACAACTAAAGAAAATCTACAAGGATACAGAGAAAAAGCAGTGATGGACCTAGCTGAGACTTTGGGATGCAATTTTAATACTTATAGAAATGGAAAATTATGGGATTGCACTTCAAGGGAAGCAGTTGGGGGATATTATTGCTCTTTCTGGAAGGAGGGAGAAGTGGAAGAAATAGCTGTAAAAGCGGAAATTGGACTGGAAACAACTAAAGAAAATCTACAAGGATACAGAGAAAAAGTAGTGATGGACTTAGCTGTGATTTTGTGATGCAATTTTAATACTTATAGAAATGGAAAATTATGGTGATTGGAAACAATTAAAGAAAATTTACAAGGATACAGAGAAGAGGCAGTGATGGACTTATCTGTGACTTTGGGATGCAATTTAAAAGAATTTATAGAAATGGAAAATTATGGTATTGCATTTCAAGGGAAGCAGTTGGGAGATATTACTGCTCTTTCTGGAAGGAGGGAGAAGTGGAAGAAATAGCTGTAAAAGCGGAAATTGGACTGGAAACAACTAAAGAAAATTTACAAGGATACAGAGAAGAGGCAGTGATGGACTTAGCTGGGACTTTGGGATGCAATTTTAATATTTATAGAAATGGAAAATTATGGTATTGCACATCAAGGGAAGCAGTTGGGGGATATTATTGCTTATTTTTTAAGAGTATTTTGTAACGTTTATTATTTTAAAAGATCACAAATATTTGATTATGATATTAATTGAAGGGGTGATGGTATATTATATATAATTGTAGGGGTGATGGAATATATTACATATAATTGATAAATTGAAGATATGGCACAGTTTCTTGTATGGTGAAGAGATTGGGAGGATGGATTGGTTATATTTAGATAGATTATATTAGCTTATATTTGATTATCTTTTTATGAGTTAAAGTACGTTTATATTAGATTAGTTTATAATGGGTAGTTTTATATAGACTTGGGAAGATGAATGTTTAATCCTGTAATCAGTTCTGGGAAGTCCGGGGGGGTTAGGTGGGGATGGGGGTGGGAGGAGTATAGAAATAGAGTTACTAGTATTGACTTAAGGGGAAGTAGGATATATTAAAATAATAATAGATTATTTATACGTATAACTGAGTTAATTATATTGAAATAATTTGAATTGTACAAATATGATTTTGTTTTGATTAATTGATGGCCTTGCCACCATGTAAAATAAAACTAATAAAAATTTTGTTGGAAAAAAATAATAATAAATAAAATAAATAAGGAACCTGATTCTCTATGAACGGTCAAAAATTTGGTTCTTGAGAAAGAATGCATTGAGCCATGATGTCAATTCAAGTTTTATGCAAGATTATGAATACTTACTGCAGTTTCAACTGGGAGGAAGGGGCACTGAGTGACGTCAGAAACAGATGTACTTTTGGGGCAGGAAGTCTCACGGATGGTGTATTCCACAAAGTTGGAAGGACCAACAACCCACTGTAAAAAGTCATAGACAAGAAGTTAGACTGGGTCACATAGCCTTCAGGAAGTGCCTCTCCTAATCTTAGGTACCCTGTCAATCTTTATCAACCTAATGCCCTCCAGTAGAGTTCCCATAATTCTCAGCATTAGGCCCTGGAGAACCGGTAGAATGTTGTCAAATGTTCCTATTAATAACAGAATATTTATATTCAGTAATCACATTGAATGTCACATTGTCCATAGATCAAAGTCCCATCCGTGTGGGAAACTGGATGCTCCTGGGAAGCCCTCTGGCAGATAAAAATTAAAATCATATTTACATCAGATTCCTGCAGACTTTGTGAATCTGTCTATGCACTTTCTTTGGCAATAATGCAGAATTCAATCGCCCTCTTCTGGGATTATTTCCATTATTGTTTTTAATTTCTGAATTTAGCCCTGTCTTTTGTAGCAATCTTCATACAAATCAAAGATACAGCGTCAACTTTCTTGCTGAAAAATGCCCCCTTTCAACTTTACCTGTGAACTGGCTTTCGTGACCTTATCAAGGCCAAAATAACGATTATGTTCATTTTCAGCATTGAATTTGGCCAGTGATTCCAATGCTGTCTGCTGAAAAACGGCTTCAGAAGTATTTCCAGGCGTTGGACAGTCAGGGCAAAGAAATACAATATCCGAACTAGAAACTTCAGAAGAAGCAAAGAAGTGTTATTTAATAAGGTGAGACAATACATTTGCATTTGAGCTTGTACATTGAAATGAACTGAAATACAGAAAGCTTGGATCAGCTTGAAAAGTAAGCCTCCTTGTACCAACCAGCATCAGATTTGAAACCCCCCAAACAAACTCAATTTGGATTTTTTTTTTTCTCTTCTGCTTAATCATCAGCGACTGCCGGCTTTGTGCCCAAGGTGGGACTAGAATTCACAGTCACCCAGTTTTTAGCCTGACGCCTTAATGACTATACTAAACTGGCTGCCAATCTGGTTTTCTTTTTCTTTTATGATAGAATCAAAGTTGACAGTGTAGTAACGTCTACTGAATGACTCTATCAAGACCAAATAGCTTTTATTTAAATTGTGTTTGCAGCAACTTCTAGTTTGCACAATTCACTCTCTAGCTGGCATAATCAGCCATGTTGATAAAGCTTGAATTATCAACCAATTGCCTTCCTACACTGTGTGCACAATTATTAAACAAGTGAGTATTTTGACCATATCTTCATTTTCATGCATATTTTCCACCTTCAAGCTGTATAAACTTGAATGCTTAGTGCAGGGGTGTCAAACTCGCAATTTCACATGACATGTCGCGACGTGTCGTGACTTTTTCTCCATTGCCGGCAATGGGGTGGGCGCGGTTTTGGCATGACGCATCCGGCTGGCGGGCCAGCAGTTTGACACCCCTGGCCTAGTGGATATAAGCATATCAGGTGACATTTATTTGTGTAATGAGGGAGGGTGTGGCCTAAGGAGATCAATACCCTACATCAAGGTGTGCATAATTATTAGGTAACTTCTTTTCCTCAGGCAAAATGGGCCAAAAAAGAGATTTAACTGACTCTAGAAAGTCAAAAATGTCAGAGGGATGCAGCGCTCTTGAAATTGCTAAGATATTGAGGCGTGATCACAGAACCATCAAACATTTTGTTGCAAATAGTCAACAGGGTCACAAGAAACATGTTGAGAAAAAAAAAGACGCACATTGACCGCCAAAGATTTGAGAAGCATCAAACGTGAAGCTACCAAGAACTCGTTATCCTCCAGTACTGTCATATTCCAGAACTACAACCTACCTGGAGTGGCCAGAAGTACAAGGTGTTCAGTGCTCAGAGACATGGCCAAGGTAAGGAAGGCTGATAATAGGTTTGGGAGTTTATCTTTAACTTTATTTCATCTCTGAGCACATGGAGACCCGCTTAATGACTGCCATAACTTTTGACCATAATACCATGTTCAATTACGGCCATCACGTTTTGCTCTAACTAAGCGTGAAGCAATTATACCTCTTTTCTTAAAACTTATGCTTCTTCTGCAAACTTCTGCACTCATAACTGTATCCTGCGAGGTTATTTCTACGATGTTATAATACGACATAAGAAAGCAAAGTAATCTTCAGTGAGAAACAATGTGTTATATTTCATATACCTCTTTTAAGTTTTAAGTAACAGCTCTTGTTGGTTTTTCCCCAACCTTTTGGGCACCAGGCACCGGTTCCTTGGAGAGAGGATTTTTTTGTGGACTGGAGGGGGCGTAGTTTCGTGTTCTGCCTGCGTTCCGCGGATGGGGCTTTGCTTGTTTGCGCGGACCGGTTTCTGGCATGCCGCGGCCCGGTGCTGGTCCACGGACCAGGGGTTGGGGACCCTTGGTTTAGAGGTCAGCAAAGTCTCCCTCCCCTTCTATTAATGGGACTGAAAATGTCATTTGGACCTGACTGGGAGGGGGGGGGAATCTGAATTTCCTTTTCTTTTCTTTTTTTAGTTTTATGATGTAGTTTGCAATTCAAAAATTTGCTCAGAAATGTAGGTGTTACAATTGTGTTTTGTAGAAAATATACTAAAGAAAAAAGGTACTGGCAGAAAGTGTCCACAGAAAAAAAGTGTTTGAAAAATGCACTAATCTGTCACAAAAATATATAGAAATGAAATTGGGCCAAAAAGCACGTGTGGCTGAGAAATAGCACGAAACTACAGAAGTAGCCTAAGCTACCCTGAAGAATGAAACAAGGCTTCATTTGGGGGCTTCTGCACCTATTTTTAAAATTTCTGTGAGGAAATCTGCAAACCTGCATTTGGGAAGTGTCTGTGCTGGGATAGATTTTTCTTGCAAATCTACATGCAGGCAAACATGGAAAATACATACCTGGGCGTAAGGCACAGTGATAACTGAACAGGTGCGAATAATCTGTATTCTTGTTGTAAACAATTACTACTTTGCATTGACCATAGACCTGGAACAAGAAAAGGTAGTTTGTGTTAGCACCATCCATTTCTTTTACCAATGATCCCATGACACATTATCAAAAGCTGTACATTTTCCACACCGAAACTGGGCAGGCTGGGAGCTGGGTGGTGTTGCACTTCTTTTTGGATTTGCGCCACCCAGCTCAGCTTCTCGGCGCTGTGAGGAGAGTGCCCCACTGCCTGCCGAAACCCCTCCCCCAGAGCCCATCAAGCCAGATATGTGAAGTAGGTGAGGCCACTTGCTGGCCACTTCCAAGCGATGGTGCATTCCTTCATTCCTCACAAAGGGTGACATCTCCCCAGCATGCACCCAGGGGGCGGGGCTGACGCAGCAGGGGCCGGTTCCTCGCTGTTTCCAGATGGCCTTGTGGAGCTAAGACTGAATGCATTTCAGCATAGATGGCCACCACAAAATTGTACATTGGCTCCCGGCTGGCCTGGGCCAGGGCCAAGGCAGAGGGGGCCCGTTCCCTCACTGTTTCCAGGATGGCTTTGCGGGCCACATGAAACCACTTCGTGGGCCGCATCTGGCCCACGGGCCTTGTGTTTGACATGTCTGTATTAGGAGCTGTTAGGAAGAACTCATTCGTGCAGCACAGATGATCGATCCAGCAGATATGATCTCAATTCCACCTGATCTTCTTCCAGCCTTAGACCAAATTTTAAGGGCTAAAGGGCCAAAGAATATTATCTGGGAATTTTATCATATCTTTAGGAGGAGTCAGACAAAATGGGAAAGAGTCAGAAAAGGGCAAGTAGAACGCTCAGAAGACTGAAATGAAGACCATGAGGTAGATGTGAATATTTTGTTTACAAAGGACTGGAGGGGAAGGGGCAAGGACTACCTTTAGTATCAAAAAGGAGGTCGCTTAGAAGAAGAAGGACAAAAACTGCTTCTTTTTCTCCAGGCTGCAGGACATGGAAGAACTGCTTTAAGTTTCAGAAGGGCAGATTCAGATTGAATATTAGTGCAATGTTAGTACCACTTTATAATGCTTCGGTAAGACCACGTTTGGAATATTGCATCCAGTTTTGGGCACCACGATATAAAAAAAAACACCAGATGTTGAGACTCTTAAGAAGAATGCAGAGCAGAGCAACAAAGATGATTAGGGGACTGGAGGCTAAAACATATGAAGAATGGCCGCAGGAATTGGGTATGTCTACTTTAATGAAAAGGTGACATGACAGCAGTCTTCCAATATTTGAGAGGCTGCCACAAAAGGGTCAACCTATTCTCCAAAATACCTGAAGGCAGAACAAGCAGTAATGGGTGAAAGACCACTAAAGAGAGATACAACCTAAAAGAAGGTAGAATTTCCTGACAGTGAGAACAATTAATTCTTGCCTCTAAAAGTTGTGGGTGCTCTATCACTGGAGGTTTTTAAAAAGAGATTGGACAGCCATTGGCCCAGAATACTAAAGGGTCTACTGCTTGAGCAGGGGGTTGGACCGCTAAGATCCCTTCTATGCTGTTATTAGGAAACTTTTCCCAAGTGCAAGAGCCATGGGACAAACTATTCAAAAGTCTGACGTGACTTCCTTCTAATCCTTGTTGGTAGTTCTTTTACTGAGGTAGATTGGTTACTTACTGTCTCGTATAGATGTCTAATCTTGCATTCTTTCCATGGTTTCCTAGTCAGGACATAGCAGTCGGTTTCTAACATATCCAAGGTGAGGTAGAAAAGAGAACTACCAAACTGTTAGGGACAAACAAAGAAAAACTCTTGAAAAGTCAAGGCAGGCTGTCCATCACCTTAAAGCACATTACATGGAAATACATTAAACCTCCAATCAACATTCAGAAAAATTTAGGAGGCCAACCCATTTGCACATGATGTCAAGAAACCAAGTAATGGAAGCGCGGTTGTGGTGGCCTTTGTGATACAAGACTCATGTCTTTTCTATATAGTTAGTCCTCGTTTTACCACCACAATTAGGACCGGAATTTTCATTGCTAAGCAAGGTAGTTATTAAGTGAGCCGTGCTCAGCTTTATGGCCTTTTTTGCCCTGGTTGTTAAGTGAATCCCTGCAGTTGTTAAGTGAATCATACGGTCAATAAGTCCCCCATTGACTTTCCCCCAGTGAAGACAGATTCACTGATTGACCGCATGATTCCCTTAACAATCTCAGTGATTCGCTTGACAACTGCGGCGAAAAAACGTCATAAAACTGGGCAGGGCTCACTTAATAGCCGCCTTGCTCAGCAATGGAAATTCCGGTCCCAGTTGTGGCCAGCTGGGAAGGCTGCAAATGGCGATCCTGTGACCACAGGACACTGTAACTCACGAAGTAGAATATGGGTAGCTCAGGGTTGGAATGAGAGGTCCTTGGTGCTCTCCGAGCTGGCTTGTTTTCTTGCAGGCCTTTCATCATCCTAAGTAGGGAACATCATCAGTGCTAGTCTGTGATGATGTTACCTAGTTAGGGTACTGAAACGTCTGCAAGAAAACAAGCAACCTCGGAGAGCACCAAGGACCCCACACTGTAACTATCGTAAAATACATGCCAGTTGCCAAGCTCTTGAACTCTGATCACTTGACAGTGGGGATGACGTAAATTACTTTTTCCCCAGTGTGGTAACAACTTTGAATGATTGCTACACAAATGGATGTAAGTCAAGGACTAACTATATTGCGAAAAAGCCACAAAGATTGCGATGCAGGTTACTCACCGATGAAGAGAGAGAATATCTGGAGACCACTGGTTGAATCTCCTGATATTTTAATGCTGCAATGAGTAGAGTCCTTCTCTGCATTTGTGGAAACTGTTACTTTGAGGAGTATAACACAGAGCATAATACAGTCACTCTGGTCCTTAATCACTCCCCCCCTCTTAATTCTTCTTTGTTTAAGTTTCCCTCTCTGAATTTAGAACACCAATCCTCTATTTCTTTGAGAATCTTTGAGAATCTTTAAATGATATACTGGCCCTGTGCAGTTGGGAGTCGGGCAGAAAAAGACTGTATCATGTTGGAACTTTGTACAGGTAGTCCTTGACTTACAACAGTTTGTTTAGTGACTGCTCAAAGTTACAACGGCACTGAAAAAAGTGACTTATGGCCATTTTTCACACTCACAACCATTGGAGCATCTCCATGGTCATGTGATCAACATTCAGAGGCTTGGCAACTGACTCATCTCTGTGACAGTTGCAGTGTCTCTGGGTCTAGTGATCGCCTTTTTGCAACCTTCCGACAAGCAAAGTCAATGGGGGAGCCAGGTTCACGTAACAACCATGTTGGTAACTTAACAATTGTAGTGACTGACTTACCAAATGTGGCAAGAAAGATCATAAAAATGGGGCAAAACCCAAGACATTACCAAATATCTCGCCTAGCAGCAGAAATTTTGGGCTCAATTATGGTCGTAAATTGAAGACTACCTGTATGCCAAGACATTTAGAAGGCACTTGGTGCAAAATATTTATTTTAATCCTAGTAATAAGTGATTATCCATTGATCATCAAACTTGATCTCCAAAGATTAACAGATTGTCTGGGACAGGCATTATCCTGTCCCCTAAAAAAAAACCACACACAAATGGCCAGAGGTTTTCAAGATCTGCCAGCAAATATACTTGTCCAAAAGTGCTTTTTCAAAGGGTGACTGGAGTTTGTTTTTCCTTGAAAATGTTTCACTTCTCATCCAAGAAGCTTCTTCGGTTCTGAACAATGTCCAGTTGTCTTTTGAAAAAGCACCTTTGGGACAGTCATGACCTGGATGACTGAGAATCTCCGTAGACATTTAGCAAGTAGAGTTGCTTCACTCTGCCTAATACTCTTAGTATGCAGGAGAAACAGTGGCTTCCCCCACACTCCTTACCCTTATTTTATTAGGATTAAGCTAGCAGGATTCTGGATGACCAGTAGACTCAAGGATAGCAAGATAGCATCTTGTATCCTCTGAGTGCTATCAAGTGATTTTGTAGATTTCCCCCCCCCCCTGCCTAGATACATTAGTGCTACCATTGAGCAACAGACTGATTGGTGCTGAGTAGAAGGAAAAAAGAAAAAAGAAGAAGAAAAAAGGAGTAGATCTTACCTGGGGTAGTTCACGGGCATCAAAAATGCGCTGGAGGCCAAGAATGTAGCCTTCTTTCCGATGTGCATTGAGTTTGTCAACGGCCGCTTCTGCAGCAGCCTTTACCTCCAAAGAACTGCATGATGGGTGAACAAAGGGTAAAGGGGAAGAGGCAACCATCGAGAGAAGCATCTGTATCCCAATGAAGAAGGAAATTAAACGACGCATTTTGGAAAGTTTTGCGGAAGCAGAGAAGACACCAACTGGAGCTATGCTAAAGAGAGCAAGGTTCTGACAGAGCTTTGCCATTCTATATATACTTTCAAATCAATAGCTAATATTTGTTTATAGGGGAGGGTGACTGCATGGTCACCCTCCCCTATAAACTTCAACCTGTGATTCAATTACTGGAAGTATATCTTTGGGCAGGATCATTCTGACCTAGATTTATGGTCATGTCCTTTAAATCAAGTTCATTGCAGAAAGAACTATGCCTTCCTTCCTTCCTTCCTTCCTTCCTTCCTTCCTTCCTTCCTTCCTTCCTTCCTTCCTTCCTTCCTTCCTTCCTTCCTTCCTTCCTTCCTTCCTTCCTTCCTTCCTGTTTAATCCCAGTGGAGCTGATTCACTATTAAAACTGTATGCATGTGCCTAGGCTGGCTATATGTACTAATTAGCACAAGATTGAAAGAGATGAAGGATGTTTAAAAAATATAGTTTTGACTAGCATATAATCTAATCTGTGGGTATTGTGAATGGTAATGTCATTGTGGTCGGGGCTGATCAGCAAATGGCTCATACGTTCACTGCAAAATGGCTGACATTGTGAAGGGTTGCTACGTCATGAAATGATGCTATGAGTATATTGTATGGATTCTCTGTGTGCGTCATTAGCTACACAATGGCTGATGTTGGGGATGTGATTAATCATAAGACATCCATTGATGAGAAGGCAAATTGGGAATGTGACTTTGTTTCTCTGAGTTCTGTATTTTCCCAGATTACTAGCTCATCATGAACTAATAGAATGCAGCAGGTATTGAACTGCCAAGAGCCAATGGATAACTCTGCCCTGCCATTGTTTCTCAACTCAGCCTACATCACAGGGTTGTTGTTTAAATTTAGGGTAAAAGTCAGGAGAGGTCTTATAGATAGTTATGAATTCTCAGAGGAAAAACATAGGATATAAATGCAACATCAAGCTTGATGACAAACGATGCCTCCAATGTTATTTTAGGTAGCCTTCAGCTTACAAATAAAATCGAGTCTAGATTTAATAATAATAATAATAATAATAATAATAATAATAATAATAATAATAATAATAATAATAATAATAATAATTAAAAAAAGTTGGAAGGGACCTTGGAGGTCATCAAGTCCAACCCCCTGCTCAGGCAGGAACCCTACACCATTTTGGACAAATGGCTGTCCAGTCTCTTCTTAAAAACTTCCAGTGTTGGAGCATTCACTGCTTCTGGAGGCAGGTTGTTCCACTGGTTAATTGTTCTAACTGTCAGGAAATTTCTCCTTAGTTCTAGGTTGCTTCTCTCCTTGATTAGTTTCCATCCGTTGCTTCTCGTCCTGCCTTCAGGCACCTTGGAGAATAGCTTGACTCTCTCTTCTTTGTGGCAGCCCCTGAGATATTGGAACACTGCTATCATGTCCCCCCTCGTCCTTCTCTTCGTTAAACTAGACATACCCGATTCCAGCAACCGTTCCTTATATGTTTTAGCCTCCAGTCCCCTGATCATCTTTGTTGCTCTTCTCTGTACCATTTCTAGAGTCTCAACATCTTTTTTACATCGTGGTGACCAAAACTGAATGCAGTATTCCAAGTGTGGCCTTATGCTCATATGTCTTTGCAGTTATTAAGCAGGTCACCATGTGTCCAGATCTGATTTTATGTCCTTTTTTGTGGTGGTTGTTAAGCAAATGCTGCAGTCATTAAGCAAATCCATGATACCCAATGGGTGTTTTTGCCAGAAACCAGAAGTGAAAAGCAGAAAGTGACAAAAAAGCTTCAAAAATTGCAGGCACACGACTGTGGGACACTGCAGTCACAAAGTTGGAAATTGGGTCGTGGAGGGATGTCATAATTTCAAACAGTTGCTAAGTGACTGATCATAAGTTGAGGACTACTTGTAGCTACTAATAGATGGTTAGTAGTGAGATGTGAGATGCTGTCACCTGTTCTTTAGCAGCTGTTCTGTCACTTCAGTTGGTGGGAAGTTTCTGTAAGAAAATATTTGTTGCTAAGTCCCAAAGGTATTGTTCAAAAGGTAACTGGACTTTCTTGATTTTTTTTCCTTAAAAATGTTTCGCTTCTCATCCAAGAAGCTTCTTTTTTTTAACATTTGATGAAGTTGTAAAGTAAAATACAAAATGCAAAGCAAATAGTAGGACACAATGGGGAGGAAAAAGGGAGAAGAAAGGGAGGGAAAGGGAGGAAAAAGAAGAAAAAAAGAGATTGACTTCTGACTTCCCCTGTTGCAGTAGAATAAAGCATTAACGTCCAGCCTCAACTTTTGACTTTTTCACAATAGTAAAAACTAGCCATTTCTGTAACACCAAATCAATCTAATCAGTGAAACTCAGAATCGAAGTTTCATTTTTTCCCACCTCAAGCACAAAGTTCAGAAAGCGGTCTCCAGGTAAAAATGAAGATACTTGTATTCTTTTCTTTAATCAAAACAGTTAATTTTGGGAATTGAAATATCCTTCCATTTTTGTGTATACAGTAGTCTTGCTGCCGTCAACATATACAGGATCGAAGAGGGATAGAATCAAGATCACATGAAGTATTAATACCACTTTACAAGGCCTTGGTAAGGTTTTGGTCACCACGATGTAAAAAAGATGTTGAGACTCTAGAAAGAGTACAGAGAAGAGCAACAAAGATGATTAGGGGACTGGAGGCTAAAACATATAAGGAACGGCTGCTGGAATTGGGAATGTCTAGTTTAACAAAGAGAAGGACGAGGGGGGACATGATAACAGTATTCAAATATCTCAGGGGCTGCCACAAAGAAGAAGGAGTCAAGCTATTTTCCAAGGCGCCTGAAGGCAGGACAAGAAGCAACGGATGGAAACTGATCAAGGAGAGAAGCAACCTAGAACTAAGGAGAAATTTCCTGACAGTTAGAACAATTAACCAGTGGAACAACCTGCCTCCAGAAGTGGTGAATGCTCCAACACTGGAAGTTTTTAAGAAGAGACTGGACAGCCATTTGTTTGAAATGGTGTAGGGTTCCTGCCTGAGCAGGGGGTTGGACTCGATGACCTCCAAGGTCCCTTCCAACTTGATGATGATGATGATGATGATGATTCATTCATTCATTCATTCATTCATTCATTCATTCATTCATTCATTCATTCATTCATTCATTCATTTATTTATTTATTTATTTATTTATTTATTTATTTATTTATTTATTTATTTATTTATTTATTTATTTATTTATTTATTTTCCCCCAAATCTTTTTTTCCATTAAACCCAAAAGAAAAGTTTCTGGTTTCAATCCAAGAAGCTTCTTCAGTTTTCTCAGTTCTTGGCCAGGTAGCAAAACATTTTCAACAGCACCTTTGGGACAACCATGACCTGGATGATCGCCATAGACATTTGGTTGATAAGGCTTGTGGAGCCTACAGTGAGTTCTTATCAGTACACAGATGGTTGACGAAACATGGACTCCGTGGAGTGGTATCACAAAGCTTCAGCTGTGAAGAAAAAAAAAAATCTAGGTTTTGGCAGAACTTATTGGTACAGTTGGTTGGGACACATAGATTTCCTGGAATCTGACACCACTGTCAAGTCATAGTCCCATGTTGCAACAGTCAAAACTCTGAAACAAAAATTAAGCAGAATTTGTCAGCCCAGTGAGAAAATGTTGCTACCACACAATAATGCAATTGTGAAGTTGGGTCTCTCCATCTTACCCCTCCTGTCATACATCCCAGTCTGGTACTGTGTCGCTTCCACCTTTCCCCAAAATTTGTGAGCATCTATTTGACTCTAATGAAAAGATGGAAGAGATGTAAAGGACCATTAGGAAGTGGTGGAAGAGACAAAGCTTTCAGGCTAGCTTTAAGAAATTTGTCCATCACTAGAGAAATAACACAGCAAGTGTACATAATACAGGTAAACGTAGGGAACCAAACAGCTCAGTTCAAGGATTATTTTCCTGTTTTATTTATTAAATCATGCCTAATTAAACTACAATTATGGGACTGGAGGAACTACTTTGTGTTTCATCCTCCTAAATTGGGTTTCACAGCATGTGAACTCGAATGGATTCTGTTCCTTGTCAGATTTCTGAACAGCACCATCTTCTCTCTGACTTTTTCCTCAGAGCCAGGACAAACTGGCTCCAGGTTGACTCAGCCTTCCATCCTTCCAAGGTCGGAAAAATGAGGACCCAGATTGTTGTGGGGCAATATGCTGACTCTGTAAACCGCTTAGAGAGGGTAGTGAAGCACTGTGAAGTGGTATACAGGTAGTCCTCGACTTACAACCTCAATTGAGCCCCAAATTTCGGTTGTTGAGTGAAACCTTTGTTAAGTTGCTCCATTTTATGACCTTTCTTGGAACAGTTGTTATGTGAATCACTGTGGTTGTCAAGTTAGGGACATGGTTGTTAAGTGAATCTGGCTTCTCCATTGATTGTGCTTATCAGAAAGTCGCAAAAGGGGATCCTGGGACACTGCAACTATCCTAAATATGTGGCCAAGTGTTTGAATTTTGATCACGTGATCCTGAGGATGATGCAACGGTCATAAGTTTGAAAAACAGTCACAAGTTCCTTTTTTCAATGCCGTTGTAACTTGAATGGTCACTAAGTGAACTGTTTCAAGTTGAGGACTACCTGTTGTGCTATTGCTATTGCTAAATTGGCTAAAACATAACCGCTGCTGCCTTTGACCTGGTATGACACAGGTGGCTCAACTTCCATCTGCATGATCCTCAGGGTACTTAATTCTTCTGAAACATCAAGGGAAATATCTTCTTCTTACCAGGTGTAAAATTATCACTTCGTCGTAACTTCACTGCCCATCTATAAGTCAAAGGCCTTGATTTTAATTCTTGGTTTTTAATTCTATCAAGTTTGTCGCCTGCCTCTGGCTTCTTTGTGTTTACTCTTCCTGTTTGAGCAGATTGTCATAAACTCTCGTCGTCAGTCATTCAGTCGTGTCCAACTCTTGGCCACTGTCTGGATCAGCCTTCTCCATGCCCCTCTGTCTCGCACCGCCTCCTTCAGATCCACCATGGTCATCCCAGTGTCATTGTGCAGGGCTTTTCAATCTTTTCACCCATTGTACCACTTTTAGGATCTGCCAATATCCGAGTACCACCAGTCGCCTAGCAAGGTGTCAAAAACTTAATGACCCCCCCAAAAGGAAAAAAGTGATAAAGTGTAGGTAGTCCTCGACTTACAACAGTTCGCTTAGTGACTGTTCGAAGTTACAATGGCACTGAAAAAAGTGCCCCCCAAGCCACAGCCGAGGAAGACACCTGCCTGCCCACCCAGTGGCGCTCTTCCTCCTGTCCGAGGTTTTCATTGTTATGAGCATTTCTGTTGAGGATTGGCAGCAGGGGTGGGGTGGTGTTTGGTTTTTATTCCCCCCGTCTGCTGGGTTGTTGCAGCAGGTTTTGGTCACTTCACATGACCCTGGGACACTGTGACCGTCATAAATATGAATCAGTTGCCAAGCATCTGAATGTAAATCACAAGACCATGGAGATGCTGCAACATTCCAGCTGATCGACGCTTCTTCTGGGCTCAGCAGAAGCACCAGGATCAGTGCTGCTTTCCAGCTGATTGGTGCTTCTTCAGGGCTCAGCAGAAGCACCATAATCAGCACCGAGCTCCAGCTGGAGCCTGGCGCTGATCCTGGCACTTCCACTGAGCCCTGACAGTCCCGAAGAAGCACCGATCAGCTGGAAAGCGGCACTGATCCTGGCGCTTCCGCTGAACCCTGACAGCCCTGCAGCTCCAGCCGTGTCTCGCTCAGGTTTGTGTGGTGCTGCCACCGGTTCAGCTCATTCCCCTCCCCAGCTATCACTTTTCTAGGATGGTTGCGTACCACCTGCCAGGTGCCAATGTACCACAGGTAGTACCTGTACCACTGGTTGAAAAGCTCTGCCATAGTGTCTAGCCAGCGAGTACGAGGGTGGCCCCTTCTCCTTTTTCCATTGACCACTCCCAGCACGATTGACTTTTCGAGTGAGTTTCATGACATGACCAAAGTATGACAGCCTTTGGTGATCTTGTCTTCAAGTAATATTTTTGATGAGGTTTGGTCTAGGACTTCTTTGTTATTTTTGCAGTCCATGGGTTGTCATAAATTCTGGTTCACCTTTATTTGGGGTGAATAGAAAATTGTTGGTGGGTGAAAGTAGACAAACGTCATGGCTGTAAAGCAGTTAGTAAAAGTAAGCTTCCCCCTTAACTTTAGATCATAGAAATTCCAGGTATAATAAAAATTCTCTTCCCGCCCCCCCCCATTTTGTTTCCTCCATCTTTCTACCTCTGTTTTCTCAAAATAAAAAAAAATACCGCTTACAAGCTTTGGTTCTGCTCTTGTGGAATACTGCCTCCAGTTTTGGTCACCACGATGTAAAAAAGACGTTGAGACTCTATAAAGAGTGCAGAGAAGAGCAACAAAGATGATTAGGGGACTGGAGGCTAAAACATATAAAAAACAGTTTGCTGGAATTGGGTATGTCTATTTTAATGAAGAGAAGGACGAGGGGGGACATGATAGCAGTGTTCCAATATCTCAGGGGCTGCCACAAAGAAGAGGGAGTCAAGCTCTTCTCCAAAGTGCCTGAAGGCAGGACAAGAAGCAACGGATGGAAACTAATCAAGGAGAGAAGCAATCTAGAACTAAGGAGAAACTTCCTGACAGTTAGAACAATTAACCAGTGGAACAACCTGCCTCCAGAAGTGGTGAATGCTCCAACACTGGAAGTTTTTAAGAAGAGACTGGACAGCCATTTGTCCGAAATGGTGTAGGGGGTTGGACTCGATGACCTCCAAGGTCCCTTCCAACTTTATTATTACTATTACTATTACTATTACTATTACTATTACTATTACTATTACTATTACTATTACTATTACTATTACTATTACTATTACTATTACTATTACTACTACTACTATTACTACTACTACTACTACTACTACTACTATTATTATTATTATTATTATTATTATTATTATTATTATTATTATTATTATTATTATATTGATGGTGAATGTGTTCAGGACCCCATTTCCTGGCTGTATTGTTAATGGCTACGTATTTTGCTCCCATCTATATTTAATCCGGATATTTTTAGTGTTTTTATTGCTTTAAAATGTATTTAGTATTTTAATTGTATTTTATTTTTATTGTAAGCTGCCCGGAGTCATTGACTGAGATGAGCAGCTACAGAAATTGAATACATTAAAAAATATATATTCCCAGCTCAGAAAATTATATTACTGATTCATGTTAACCTCAAACAAATGGCACTTGATGGCTTGTAATTATGTACACTGCTTAGGACATATCCAGGCAATCACTATCAGCATGGGTCATCTAGCTCTTCTGAAGTTCAGAAACAGATAATATCGTACCTCAGCCGGTTGGGGTTTTTTGGCTATGATCTTCAAATAGTATTTTTTTGCCCCAGCTAGCTTGCTTAAGCTTTGATTGACTGCATGGCTTGCCACGTATTTTCCCCTAGGTTAATTGTTGTCCTAAGCATCCATTTCTTCCTGGGTTACTTAGATGCTGGCTTTTCTCCTCCCTTTTCTCTGTGTGTATATACTTTAAGGCAGTGGTGGCGAACCTATGGACGCGTGCCGGAGGCAGCACTCGGAGCCCTCTCTGTGGGCATGCACACATTGCTCCAGCCCCGCCTCCCCCGCAGCCCCCTCCTCCCCAGCAGCCCCCCCGGAGGAGAGTCTCCCCCAGGCACGGCCCGCGTGGAGCAGCACAGCCAAGGACATGGTAGCCGGGCAGCAGGGACAAGACTCTGCCCTTGCGCCCCATCGCGTGCAGATGATGCTGCGGGGTGCAGGCAGAGGGCATGGCTGCCACGGCACTGCAAGGCCACCTGGGCGATCTGCAGCGGGCTGTGGAAGCGGTGAGTGGCCCTGCAGGTGGGCGGGGTGGGAATGGAGCGTGGGCGGGCTGGGGGGCGGGGCGGGTTTTGGGCACTAGGTCTCTAAAAGGTTCGCCATCACTGCTTTAAGGTAACTATAAAGATTTCCCCTTTCCAGTCATATTGGACGCAAGGGGGATTATCTCTGCTTCCTGGCTGAGAGAGAGCCAGCATTGTCCGTGGCCATGTGACCAGCATGGCTACACGCCAAGGTGCACGGAATGCTATTATAATTATATTTTGCTAGTTCAAAATGTTAAATAACTTTTTAAAAATCTAGTGATTGATTCAAGAATAACTTGATGCTGATTTCTCAGCAGAGTCCTTGGGGCTCTCTGAGCTTGGCTGTTTGTCTGCAGACATTTCATTACCCAACTAGGTAACATCATCAGTGCGAGGGAGTTTGGGGTTTGCTCTCTGTTTATATTCAGTATTTCTCAGTCTCTGCCAAAGCTCCTGTTACACTCAGCCCTTTCTGAATATCAGGTAGCTCTTCAGTTTGTCCATACACTATGTGAAGCTTGCTTCTCTTCCTCTCTTACCCCCTGTTCACTATATCCACTATTTCCTCTTGGTTCTGTGATTTATAATTCCCCCCTCGCATAAATAGGAATGCTGCATTTGAACAAACACCTGCCAGATTTTCTGACCAGTATATTAATTATTTACACTTGAAAGGACAACGGATTGGTCCACAGCCTCAGTTCAGTGCAGCATCATTAGGATAATAGTAAAAAAAATAACAAAAGAAATAAAAGAAGAAACAAGGGAATTGCATAAGATTTGTTGCAAGAGAACGGTCAATCAGCTAACCTGCAGCAAACTGGCCTAGATTTTCTGAATTAAAAAATAAAAAGAGAGAAACACACGAGAGTCCAGTTTGCTGCAGTTTAGGTTGGTGTGCAAAAAGGCCTTCAGTTCTAAACAAGGTGATGGGTATTTGAACTATAAAACTAGGTTATAATTTGGTTCTGTAAGGTCCCAGCCCCTTACTTAAACTTGAGATACCATATCAATCTAATCAGATAACCCAAGCGGAGACTTCTTGATCAAGCAGCACTTTATTTGATCAAATTAAGCAGCTGGGTGGTCAACAATCTGGAACACTGGCAGAGTTACATCCAGAAGTGCCACAGCTTAGAAAGTTGGTAGCTACAGCTTATGTAAAGATGTAATGTAATGTGAAAGATGCAATAAGTGGAATGACTCAGCAGGTGTGTGTATCCGTTTAAGAGTCTGAGTATAAAAGGGAAGTTTTTTTGCTAGAGTCTTCTTCTCTCGTCTGTTTGACTGCTGTAATTGCTGTTTATGGGAGTTTGTTGAATCATCACGTGTATGTATTTTATTTCTAGTGTATATTTGTAGATATAGCGTAATATAAGTCACCATTTAAGACAAAGCACTATTTACTGTATTTACTCCTGAGTTACCTCTGGGCAATAAGACTGTGCATGCTCTGACAGGCTACGGGCCCAGAGTGAGGAGAAACCCAGTGAGAGTTTGACCCAGAATCAGAGGATTAAGGCTTGTGCTTTGTGGTGATTTGTGATGGTTTAAAGAAGCAGGCTACACTGCTTCCATCTGCATAATGGGAGGAGGTTTAGCAGTATTGCTGCTGAATGACACAACTACCTCATTGCAAATAGACAACAGTCTGCTGTAAAAGGGGAAGGTAAAAATTTATGTATCTGGTATTGGGGAAACTTTGGATAACGTGTTATATGTGCCAGAGTTAGACCATAATTTACTAAGTATTTCTATTTTAGATAAAATGGGGTATGAAGTA
Organism: Protobothrops mucrosquamatus; assembly: GCF_001527695.2. Classification (NCBI taxonomy): domain Eukaryota; kingdom Metazoa; phylum Chordata; class Lepidosauria; order Squamata; family Viperidae; genus Protobothrops; species Protobothrops mucrosquamatus. The sequence goes on along the minus strand of NW_015387750.1, from coordinate 37,634 downwards.
CTGTTTCCAAAGGGTCAATATACCATAAGGAAAGGTGGGAGTATTTGTGCACAGGGTGTTAAACAGGATAATTTGTATGTACTAAAGAAGCAGCAGGAAGGTTGTGCACGAACATCACAAAGACTCCCAAACATGATAACTATATTCATTTATTACACAGAAGGTTAGGACATGCAAGTTTTAAATTGCTGCAGAGAATGACAGATCTAGCTGAGGGACTTAAAATTAAGCAATGCAACAAATATTTGGATTGTGCTATTTGCAAGGAGTCAAAGTCTAGTGTGCGTGCTGTAAGTAAGGAAAGCAGGAAGCAAACTAACAGTTTTGCAGTTAGTGCACACTGATTTAATTGGTCCTATGGCACCCTCTCTTGGAGGAACTAGGCACGTACTAGTCTTAGTAGATGACTACACCAGATTTGGGTTCTGTTACCTATTAAAGAGCAAAACAGAAGTTCTACAACAGTTTAAGCCAGTGATGGCTTAGAGACCGAGTGCCCAAATTGCAACCCAAAACCCACTTATGCATCGTCGGGTGCTGGGTGGGTGTGGCCAATTGGGTGGGTGTGGCCAATTGGGTGGGTATGGCCCATTGGGTGGGCATGGCTGCGGTGGTAACAGCAGACTGGGTGGGACTGAAAAGTTCAATCAATCAATTCCAACTTTGCAAGATCTTTTTTTTCCCGTGAGAAATTGAAATTGACTGACTGATTGAACCTTTTATTTTTGCACGTGGTGGCGGAAGCCTAAAGCGAAAAGGTTTTATAAAACCCAGCTGAGGGCCTAGGACTGGGGCGATGGCGCGCGTGCCCACAGAGAGCACTCTGAGTGCCGCCTCTGGCACCCGTGCCATAGGTTCGCCACCACTGGTTTAAACAGTGGGTGAACTTTGTAGAGAGAAGGTACGGTCACAAAGTATGCCAGCTGCAAACAGACAGGGGAACATAGTTCATGTCTGATGATTTCCAAAGGTGGCTGAGAAATGTAGGCATAAAGCATAGACGTACAAACCCATGCACACCAGCAGAAAATGGAGTGGCTGAACGAAGAAATGGTATATTGCAGACCGTGAAGGACTCACTGTTAGTAGATGCAGGAATGAGTAACATGTACTGAGGAAAAGCCATAAAAACAGCCAACTATTTAGTGAACAGGGTATGGAATGTTGCTATCAATGAAACTCCATATTACAAGTTCATCGGCTCACCTAAGGACATTTGGCAGTTACGCCTGAGTGCATATTCCCAAAGGCACCAGAAGGAAAGGAAAGAAAAAGGCCAGGAAACTTAGGTTTGTGGGATATGAGCCAGGCTCCAAGGAATATAGATTTTCAGATGGAACTAGGAGCGATGTGATATCAAGGTCTGCCAGTTTTGCAGAGCAAAATTATTGGAAGAGGGTGCATGCTAACACTGAAGTGTTCATGCCAGCAAGTCGTGTTAGTTCTCAGGAAGGAGAGGTTACACAAAGCCAAATGAAGGAAGAAGAGGATAGCAGGTCTGAGATAGTAGGGATAGATGAGGATAGACCTGAGTTAAAGAGAGAAGAAACAGAAACTAAGGAAACAGGTGATCCCTGGGAGGTCTGAACGTAGTAATAAAGGTGTACCTCCTGATCGATTCACAGCAAGTGGGGTTACAGCATATAATGTAAGGTATGAACCCTGTGATTATCAAGAAATGTTATCAGTGCCTAAAGTAGAAAAGGATAAGTGGAAGGACACAATAATGAACTGTAGTATAAGGCAGGAATGTATACAGAGCAAAACGGTTCAATTGTTCAATTGTTTTGGTCACCACGATGTAAAAAAGATGTTGAGACTCTAGAAAGAGTACAGAGAAGAGCAGCAAAGATGATTAGGGGACTGGAGGCTAAAGCATATAAGGAACGGTTGCTGGAATTGGGTATGTCTAGCTTAAGAAAGAAAAGGACAAGGGGGGACATGATAGCAGTGTTCCAATATCTCAGGGGCTGCCACAAAGAAGAGGGAGTCAAGCTATTCTCCAAAGCACCTGAAGGCAGGACAAGAAGCAACGGATGGAAACTGATCAAGGAGAGAAGCAACCTAGAACTAAGGAGAAATTTAGAACAATTAATCAGTGGAACAACCTGCCTCCAGAAGCTGTGAATGCGCTAACACTGGAAATTTTTAAGAAGAAACTGGACAGCCATTTGTCCAAAATGGTATAGGGTTTCTTCCCTGAGCAGGTGGTTGGACTAGATGACCTCCAAGGTCCCTTCCAACTTTATCATTATCATCATCATCATCATCATCATCATCGTCGTCGTCGTCGTCGTTGTTGTTGTTGTTGTTGTTGTTCAAGCCGCAGTGGTGGGATTCAGCCAGTTTGCACCACTTCGGGAGAACTGGTAGCTAATTTTTTGTTGCCCAGGCTCAGAATGCATTCCGGATTCGGCATCCACACAGAGAATGAGTCAAAATATACTCAATGGGTTAGTGAGGGGTCATCAGTTGTTTAAGCCTTTAGGTTTTGTGATTGGACTGAAGAATAACAGAATAAAAGATTTGGAAGGGACCTTGGAGGTCTTCTAGTTCAACCCCCTGCTCAGTCAGGAGACTTTATACCTTCCAGACAAATGACTGTCCATTCTCTTCTTAACACCTCCAGTGATGAAGCACCCAGAACCTCTCAGCCAAGCCATCCCACTGATTAATTGTTCTGTCAGGAAATTTCTCCTTGGTTCTAGGTTGGTTCTCTCCTTGATTAGTTTCCATCTGTTGCTTCTTGTTCTGCCTTCAGGTGCTTGGGAGAATAGGTCGACCCCATGTCCTTTCCTAGAGGTGCTGAACTATAATTCCCAGAATTCTCATTCAGAGTGATCAAGGCCATCTGGCCACAAACATAAAGCAAATCAAAGAGGAAGGCAATTTTAGAATTGAACAATTTATTTAGAAAATACCCTCTGCTTTTTTCTGTCAGTATATTGGACTTTGTTCAACGTTGCCCCTGTCAAATAATGTAGAATAGTGAAACATTCTGGGGAAAACAAATCTCATAAGGAATAGAGGTGATGGGATTTGGAGGGTATTGTTGTCAAATGCTATGCATTTTCTCTTTAAAAGAAAACAAAAAGGAAGAATTTTGACTTTGGGACTAATATAACTTTTCTTCAACTTTCTTCTCGTTCCTTGGCTGAACAGAGAGAGGGACAGGAAGATGTTAGGTGAGCATCAGAATCTTTATTTCTATAAGCAGAAAGGCACAAATACAAAGCCCCTTTCTTATAACAACCATGGGTGATCACAACACTTGGCAAAGACTGTAATGTGTCAGAGTAAACACTTTTTGGATTCAAGCTTTGAGTTCAGATTTGAAAAATAGTTTTGCACTAACTGGGTGGTTTCTCTATGCTCTCTAGTATGGCTGGCCTACAGCTCGAAGTGATGTACTTTTCCTGGACAACCTTTCACAGGGGTTGTGTGATGATCTGATATGTCTGTTGGGAGTTCTTTCTTGACGAAAGCAACTGGGACTTCCGCCACATGTTCATGAGACTCATGTGAGGTGCTTGTATGATTGTGTGGATGGACGAAGTTGAGGATAGTAATGTTGTGTTCTGGGGAAATACTGTTTTTTTCAATGTGCTGCTGAATCAAATGGGAGTGAGCGTGTCCCTCCTGGAAAAAAAAAACCACAAAACATGCAAGCACTGATGAGTTTTCTTCGGCCATTGAACCTGAAGCTTATCCTGCTTTGAACTTTCCAACACATTAAAATCCAGCTTGACAAAAGAGAATCAAGAAAACCAACTGGTGTTAATATTTTCAATACAACTTACAATCATTCATTTAGTGACCCTTTGAAAATACAACAGCCCTGAAAAAAGCAACCTATGACCGTTTTTTGCACTTATGACCTTTGTAGCATCCCCATGGTCACATGATCAAAATTCAAATGCTTTGCAGTCAGAATCTATTTATGACGGTTGCCGTGTCCTGGGGTCTTGTGATCCCCTTTTGCAGCCTTCTGATAAGCAAACTCAATGGGGAAGCCGGATTCACTTAACAACCGTGTTACTAATTTAATAACTGCAGTGATTCACTTAACAACTGTGGCAAGAAAGGGTTTATAATGGGGCAAAACTCACAACAATAAAAAATGGTGTTGTGGTATTAAATTGAGGACTTGCTGTAATTGAGGACTTGCTGTAATTTGGCAGTTGGTGAATGTTGGAATAGAAATCAAATGAATAAAATTGAAAAACAGCAATTAGTCTTTCAGTTAACAGAACATAGAATAACAGAGATGGAAGGGACCTTGGAGGCCGTCTTCTTTATGTTATTGTAAGGCATATCACCAAGGCTTAATATATTATAACCACAGTTTGTTGAATAAATAGCATGGCAATTAAGGGGCCAGAGTTCGACTGGGGCGATCTAGATTCAAACTCTTCCTGGCTAGATAAATTTCTGGGTAGCTCTGAGCCAGTTATTTTTTCTCAGCCCAACCTACAATCCAAAGTGTTGAGACTAAAATAATAATCTGAGAGAAAAGAAAGTATATAAATAAAATAATCTAGTGTTTACATATCAGACTTTATAAGATATCAGAGCATCTACTCATGTGAAGGGATGCAAGGGAATCGATAGCTGGAACAGGAAGATAATTTTGAGCTGCTTGGATGGACAGAATGGATAAGAGAAACCAAGAGATAGGTGGACTTCAACTCCCTGGGAGGTGAAATCCACGCATCTTAAAGTTGATGAGGTTGACAAACACTGCTGTGGAGAACGGGGAAAGAAGATGAACAAAATTGCATTTAACGTACATACCTTGACATCAAGGATGACACAGTCCGACTCAAACTTTTCATCTTTAGGTTTTTCCAGGCTAGCATATGACCTGAAAACAGTTGCTCTGCAGAATGCCATATGCTGGAGAAAGGGAGGGAGAGAAGGAAGAACTAAGATATTTCCAGGTGAACCCAAATAAATCCCCCAAATGGTCAAAGGACTGCTATGCAGGGGAAAAGATATAGCTACTACTGAATGAAAGAATCCGGTCAGGTCACAACCCAATTTCTTAAAGTAAATCGGCATCATATTCTTCTTCAGATGTTGGCAGGAGGTTTTGGGGAAGCATTATTTCTGGACGAATTGTGAAGAAATTAAGGTTATGCAGAGGTTAAAGTGTAAGATTTGGGCTGTTGAGAGCCAGATTCAACTCTCAATTGCACACTTATTTGGAAAGTGGTCGGGGTTTGCTAGGATAGATAAGAGAGAGAGAGAGAAATGGCAATTGCCCAGATAGGACTGGAGTTGACCCTCGCACTTACGTCTTCTCCTGCTGTATAAGGATGGCACTGATGATGGTCATCGTGGGCTTCCTGAGCAGTGCAGTTAACCTCCACAATAACAAACTCCACATAGTAAGCTTCAGGCTCATACTAAAATCAAAGCAAGAGACGTTTTAGTTGGGTTGTGGGTAGAAATGGCAAAATTGAAGAGCTGGGAGAAAGAATTTTAGTCCTGTCTGCTGCACATATCCCATGGTCACCTGTGGTCTCCTGTTCCTTTGGCAGAGGGAGAGGTAATTTGTGAGCCCCAGAGCCCTTAAGAAATAAGGATTTCCTGGCTTTTTATATGACTGTTTCATTGCTTCTGTTTTACTTGGTGGCTGTTTCTATGTTTCACTTGGCTGGGTATTGGCCGTAATTATATTTTATAAATAAAACGTCAGTGAATCCTTGTTCACTACAGTCAGAGGCCTGAAACGTAAATTTTAAAAAATCGGCTAGAGCCCCTGGTTCTTGAAAAGTTGCCTCTCCTTTTTTTCTTAGCAGCTGGTTCTTTGCGGGATCTTGGTGCTCGCTGAGCTTGGTTGTTTTCCTGCAGACATTTCACTACCCAAACTAGGTAACGTCATCCGTTCTAGTCGATCATCGGTCTAGCACCGAAGATGTTACCTAGTTTCGTTACTAAAATGTCTGCAAGAAAGCAACGAAGCTCAGAGAGGACGAAGGACCCCTCATTTCAATCCTGAGCAACAAATAGTCTCCTTTGTGGATATCTGGTTCTTTTCCTAGACTTTTTGCAGAGCATAATTCCTCCTGTCTCCTCCTCCTTTCTCTTAGTTATATGAAGTATCAAAACATTAAACTGGAAGAGATCATCAGAATTCCTTTTTAACATCTGCACACTTACTTTGTGCTGCCCTCTTGAAATCTCAAAAATTTCGTAAATGTGGCCGGGAAGTTTTGCATTGTGTTTCTCAAGCACATATTCAACAGTCTACCACGTGAGGGTCATTCGGAGACAACAGAATTGGACATTTAGGACAATCTCGCAGTATATTTTCCACAGAACCTGGAAAGAAAAAGAAATGTCAAGAAGGGCATTTCAAGCAGATGGCAGTCTTAGCTGAGAACTTCTGCAAAAGAGCAGGAGACCCTACACCATTTCAGACAAATGGCTGTCCCATCTCTTCTTAAAAGCTTCCAGTGTTGGAGCACCCACAACTTCTGATTCATTATCCTAACTGTCAGGAAATTTCAGGCAGCAGGTTAAAAAAAAACTTGGATAGCAGGTTAAAGTTACGGCTTTTGCAATGGGAGAGGACAAGTACAGGTAGTCCTTGACTTATGACCACAATTGAGCCCAAAATTTCTGTTGCTAAGCGAAACATTTGTTAAGTGAATATCTCCATTTTACGACCTTTATTGTCGCAGTTGTTAAGTGAATAACTACAGTTCTTAAATTAGTCTGTTGTTAAGTGAATCTGGCTTCCCCCTTAAATCTGAGTCAATAGCCAGGCATCTGAATTACAGCCATTCCTTTAGTGGCATTTAGATACAGCAACACTAAAAAAAGGGACTTAATGACTGGCGATCACTTTTTGCAACCTTCTGACAAGCAGAGTCTGTGGGGAAGCCAGATTCATGCAGCAACCATGTTACTAGCTTAACAACTGCAGTGATTCACTAAACAACTGTCAAGAAAGGTTGTAAAACAGGACAAAATTCCCTTAGCAACTGTCCTGCTTAGCACCAGATTGTTTGGGCTCAATTCTGGGTGTTAGGTTGAGGATTGTAACTATGTCTAGGTAGGCATTCCAAACTGTAGTCAGATACATCGTCCCGATCCATCAAATAGCTTCTTTAATGGGACAGAAAAGAAGAGGGATCACCTGTTGTCCTACTTTCTGTCCCTATTCTGCCACTCCTGAAATGTACCTGAAAGGGTTCAAGCTGGAATAATCAAAGGCCACTCCCTTTTGAAATGTCAGTGTTAACTACCCACAATATCATTTCCAGCGGTTCTATGAAGGTCAATTCCTTTTGATATATGAATATAGAGATACATAAATAATGGATAGATGGGTGTTGATCAAACTCTTTCTCTCTTTCTCTCTCTTTGTTTCTTCCCCTTGCTTTGCCTGTCTTTTTTCTCTCATTTTGCACTTAAATGTTTTGATGTTTTCTAATGTTGAATAGACTTTGAGCCGTAGTTTTTGCTGTTTGATCTGAATAATGATTGTTCTTTTTTTAAATAAATTGAAATTTTTCCATAGCAAGGAAAGAAGGAAGGAAGAAAGGAAGGAAGAAAGGAAGAAAGGAAGGAAGGAAGGAAGGAGGGTGAAATGCTTTATTAAGGTTGTGTAATTGGCCATACCCAAACATCTAATTGATTTGAACTGTCAATTTGATTCAAATCCATCATTTCAATGGATTGAAAACACCATTTTAATTTGTATTGCTAATCAGATTGAGAAAAAAAGGTTTTGTAGATGCAAAATAAACGGTTTGGAAGCATCCAATTCAGTAATCCACTCCATCTCATTAGATTGACTTGAATTGTCTTACAACTGAATTAAAACAATGCGTGCTTCGGATGAAATATCTCAGGATGCTGCTAAGATGCTGCTGAATTTTGAAGAAAGGCTGTGTGTATAACTCACTGTCATAAATAGTTAATAAAAAAGGATAGGAAAAGAGAATAAGCCAATGATCAGCTCAGTGACGCCTTAGTTTCTTGAACCCAGCCAAACTAAGATCCAAGAGGCATGAAGATGAATTACCTGGAGTGGAGTGGCATTTCACAAGAAACTCATCTTTGAAAGTCATAATATTGTAGATTATCTTGACATCACAGTCTGTTTCAACAGCCTGGAAATACAAAAGCACCAAATTAAACAGGTTAAACTTTAACTTAACATAATTTAGCTAACCATTTCAGATTGGTCTTTTAAAACTGGTGCTTCCGGGCAATTTTAGCATTAGTAGGATTTATTTATGTCCATTACAACATATCTCCTGTTTTAACAGATAGGAGATTATTCAAATGAACACTGTGCACTCGTAACTTGGGTAGACTAATTTGTGAGGCAGCCATCATTATGGTAGTTAATGCACTGTGGTGGAATGTTGTCTGAATTCCCAGGAGGGAGGGGTTGCATTCCAGAGGAGCAAGAGACAGCAAAGTTTACATAGTTTGGTTGGGAAGAAGAGGATCAACACAGCTCCTCCCTAAAAGTTCTGAGTGTAAATTTAAGGACACACACAGTTTGCTTTAGTTTGGCATGATTTCTGTCTATAGGTAAGGAACAATAAGGGGAAATTGCTTTGCTGTAACTTAGCAGGTCTTTCTTGGTTTTCAGCCTGACATGCCTACTCCCTTCAAAACCATCTTATTGGTGTCTTTGGAGAAACATTTCCACATGTTGTAATAAGAGAACTTCTACTTGGCCAGTTCAATATTGACAAAAATTGGGCAGTAACCTCTAAACCTGGGATGACCAACCTTGGACATAGCTGGCTGGGGAATTCTGGGAGTTGAAGTCCACAGGTCTTAAAGTTGCTAAGGTTGGATCTCTCCTCTTTTAAACAGAGGAGCCATAAGACACTTTTCATAGATTTCGGGATGGGAAGAGGTCAGCTTTGGACACCACGGGATGAACGTGAAAGAAGAATTGACTTCTTAATTCCTGACTAATTCATTGCTCAGAGTTGAAATGAAATCCAGCTATGAAATGTGAACTCAAAATGAATGCCCATGGAACGTTAGCGACCCCTGAGGTTTCATTAATCCTTTGTACACCAATATATCAGAAATTCAATTTACTCTTAGTGCAGTGGTAAGAAGCCACCTGTCCTCCCACAAAATTTTACATTTTCAACAACCCTCAGACACTTACATGATTATACTGTGGCCTTACAGTACAATTCTCGACAGGAGTGGAATCCAACACGTGACATTCTGTCTCCAGAAGATTTAATTTAAGGTAGATTATCACCGAAAAACCACCCTAAAACAAAAAAATTAGGATGAAAATGATATTTCTCACTGCATTTTTCTGTCTTTGTTGCATCAGCTGTCCTTGGAAATGTTTGAATTGACACCTAAGTTAATGACCTCGTTCAGATGTGCTTCTCAATTATCAACTGCTTCAAAGAAAATACACCCAACAGGAAATTTCAATGCTGCCTTAAGTGAGACACAGTTCCTTTGGATGTTGCAAGGCAGACAAAACTGACATTTCCTGACATGAACATCTGATCTGCTCATTCCAGTTGTAAATACCTGTTGTAAATAACTTCATTGAAAATAGTATTAGCCTAAGTAAAAGGCTCTGCTGTCTTGTTTTCTACAGTATGCAAATTGCCATCCTTGCAAAGCAAAATACACCTCCAGTTCAAGGAGGACTCCTTCACACTGGGACAGTGGAGAAGATAGAACTTCCTCTTTCCTAATAGCTTTTCCAGTCTGGTGCCATCCAGACGTGTTGGACTATCAATATTATTATCAACACCCATCCAGCAATTCAACTGAAATGGAAGCTATGAGATTACAGAACATTGACTAGAAAGAGGCCGTGAATTGCCCAAATTTCAGCAGGAAGGCTACAGAAATTGTCTGGCGTAACATCAGAAAAGACCACCTAGCTGTTATTTACTTAGTAAATGAAACTAGGAAAAGTTTCCTCCCCTTGTACTTACCGAGGGAAGGAGACGGATAATCTTGATTACATTGAGGGCTTGTTTGTATCCATGTAGATTACGCTCGTTGATGTAGCGCACAGCTTGATCTGCCCGGTATTTAGCGCCTTTGCTGTTGCAATTCAAATCCTCCTCCTTCACCATATAGCCATGTGTAGATCCTATAATCTGACCCAGGAGCACGAGAGCTACCAGGGAATTCATGGCTGGGTTCAGAGATAATGTAGCAGGTACTAGTTGGAAGGAAGGAAGACTCCAGAGAACCTAACTTCAGGTGCTCCTTTTTATGGAGTGTTTCTGTTCGCCGTCCCCCACCACCTGCCGTTTGCATTTGCTTACCTGGGAAGATGCAATATTTGCAGAAGGTCCTGCAAACAAGAGGAAACGAAAAATAGATAGGTGGAGACCTCGAGTCAAAGTTTGATTAGATAAGGGAAAAAATGCAGATTGTGCAAAAAGAGAAAACCAACTCTCCAAGTCAGTCAATCAGTCATATTAATCCCAGGATACTGCTGCAGTAAAGGGTATTTTAAGAATACAAAATTATATAACAGCTATGCACAAAGATAGTGTGAGTTATACATATGGAAGACTTTCTGTCAAATCTCAGCTCCATTATTGACCTAACTAATAGAGATTAAGCGCTGTCCTATTGATGTTGATTCTTCTAGGATGATCTATCTGTTCCCAGCCTGGTCCTGGAGGCCATCCAACACAGCAACCGTTACAGTTATAATCAACTCCATCCATTTTGCTGCTGGCCATCCTCTATCCCTTCCATCTTTTTCAGCATTATGGATCCATTTGTTTGTTTCCTTGGCTATTCATAGTATTCTCTAGTGCAGGGGTGTCCAACTTTGGCAACTTTAAGACTTGTGGACTTCAATTAAACTTCAAATAACATTCGAAAAAATTAGGAGGTCAACCCATTTGCACTTGATGTCTAGAAACCACGTAATGGCAAAGATATTGGGCCCCCAAGAGGAGACACATACTTTGATTACTGTAGGGGCACCAGAGGCAGGATCTGCCCAGACCATGGGGAGCCTGACACCCATCCAAACCCTGACTGGCAACCACTGTGCTGGGCCTGGATACAAGAAAGTATCCTTTCAGGGATACAACCAGTGCCACAGGGGGAGGAAGAATATGAAACCTGGATGGAGCAGGCAGTACAGGCTGTTGAAGAATGGAACATATCAGATGCTCAAAAGAAACATGTGGGAGACATGAACTTGTTAGAGAGGTTAGTCTACGTAGATGATATCCTTGTCTTTGGTGAGACTTTTGAAGAACACAAGGAGTGCTTGGAGATGGTTCTGACCAGGCTCCATGAAGAAAAATTGAAACTGTCATTAGAGAAATGCCAATTTTACCAAACATCTGTCACATATCTGGGTCATCTTGTCTTTGCAGAAGGGATATCAACTGATCCCATGAAGTCTGAGGCTGTCACGTCTTGGCCCAGACCCAAAAATGTGGCTCAACTACAATTATTTCTAGGGTTCTGCTCATATTATCAGAGGTTTGTTGAAGGGTTTGCAAAGATAGCCCATCCTCTCAATGATCTGTTGAAGAATGAAGAGGTAGAGGATGTGTCTGGTCATTCAAACCAGGTCCATCAGAATAAGAGACCCAGGATGTCTCGAGAATCCATTGAGGCAGAGTGGACTAAGCAGTGTGAGCAGGCCTTTGACCAACTGAAGAGGAGACTAATGAATGCCCCAACTTGGCCTAGCAGACCCTAACCACCCATATGAATTACATGTTGATGCTAGTCAGGATGGTGTTGTGGGGATACTGTATCAGGAACATGATAAACACCTGAAGCCCATCGTGTACATCAGCAGGGGCCTTACTTCATCCGAAAAGAACTATTCCACCCACAAGCTGGAGTTTAAGTGGCACTTAAGTGGTCAGTAGTAGATAAGTTAAAGGATTACCTATATGGAGTGGAGTTTGAGGTTGACAGACAATAACCACTCACGTACCTGCTCAAAACAGCCAAACTCGATGCCACGGGTCATTGGTGGTTAGCTGCCCTCTCCAGGTTTAGGTTCAGCCTGAGGTGTGAGGAACAGGGATACAGATGGCCTGTCGAAGATACCTCACGGTCCTAAGGCACATGTTGGAGAATGGATCCGATTGACCCCCGATGGTATTCAAGCTCTGTATCAGGGGTTAAACACCAAATTCAAGGAGGAATTGGGGCAGAAGCAGTAGAAGTCACTACCGCAGGTGTTCCTAAGCTGTACTGCAATCCCATTCAAGTTAGAGGGGAGGGTATGCCTGTTTTGACTAAGAAAGACTTGAAAAGGGATCAGGAGGAAGTCATGTGCCCATGGATCTAGTTTGCATCGACTTCCTCTGTCTGGAACCAGATACAAGTGGACAGGGGAATGTGTTGGTTGATCATTTCACTCACTATGCACAAGCCTTTCCAACAAAGGATCAGGATGCCACTGCGGTAGCCAAGGTACTTGTAGAAAAGTTCTTTGTACACTATAGGCTACCTCAGTACATATATTCCGATCAAGGCAGAGATTTTGAAAGCAAGCTTTCAAACAACTGCTGGACATGCTGGATATTTGGAAGTCATACACCACTCCCTTCCACCTACAAGGAGACCCACAGTCTGAGAGGTTCAATTGTACTCTTCTTGACATATAAGGGATGCTGACCACAGAAAAGAAGCAACATTGCACACAACACATTTCTACCATCGTGCACACTTATAATAGCACGAAAAATGATGCTACAGGGTATTCTCCATATCGACTGGTGTTTGGCAGGGAGGCTCGACTGCTAGTAGATATAGCATTTGGCATCTCAATGGATGAAACCCCCTTCAATTATGTGGACAGGTTGAGGAAGAATCTGAAGATGGCATAAGAGACTGCTCTAGAGTTTCAGAGGTTCAAAAACAGAGAAACAGGAGGAATTATGACTTGAATGTGAGAGTTCAAGATTTGCATCCTGATGATTGGATATTATTGAGAAATCTGGGCATTCCTGGGAAGCATAAACTGGTGGACCGATGGAGTTCTCAGCCATACATCGTCAGTGAGAAGCTACATGGATTGCCAGTGTACCGGATTCAACTGGAAAAGAGTTCAGGGCCTCTGAAAGCTTGGCCCAAAATCATCTTTTGCCTCTAAATGAGATAATACAAGCCTCTCAGCCATCTGCTCAAAAGTACTGAACCCTGCCCAACAAGGAGGAGACCAGTGACTCAAGCACAACCTGATTCATCCATGGAAGGAGAAAAGGAGGACAGTGAAGAGGAAGAGGGCTGTGTGAACTGGTTGTGATCATTGGAAAACATTGCAACAGCTCCCCCCACATCAGGCACTGAAATGGGGCCTGAGCAACTCAGGCCAGATGCCCCTGAGTTTGTACCTAGAGCTTGGGAATGGGAAGAAATTCTTAGAGAACCGAAGTGGAAGGCTGACAAGCAGTGTGAGCAGCTGCCAAAACTGGAGAGAATGCCAACAGCTCCAGAGGCTCCTGGGCTGGAGGAACCTGTGGAGAAAGTCTCAATTCTTCCACATGCCTCACAAAATCTAGAAAAAGAGAATGGGCTTCCAGCCCCAGAGACTTTTGGGTATGAGAAGTCTCGGGAGGATGACTCATTTGTTACAGCTGAACCAACCTTACAAAGACCAAAACGTGCAATACATCCCCTTAGAAGACTGACATATGATACTCTGGGCCACAGCACAAAAGAGGCGGTACTCACTGCTAGACTGCTGTCTCCCCAGGATCTGCGGGTCTTCTCTCCTTCTATGCCACCTCTTTGAGGTGGCTTTTGGCCCAGTTAGGATCCCCAAATAGAAAGAAATCAGCCGTAGGATGTGGAGCCCCGTGATCCCTCGGCTCTTGAGCTAACTGCGCAAAACCGGAAGCCTGCTTTATATCATTATTTATATTGTAAGCTGCCTAGAGTTGCTTGATAATCACATGGGTGGTATATAAATTTAATAAATAATAAATATATACATAAATAAATAAGTAAACTCTTTCAGTTAAAGTAAGAAATAAATTACTACTATTCCCTTTTCCCCATTTAAATCCATTTTTTATAATTGCAGACAATCTTAAGAGTAATATACAAATATTCTCACAATCTCCCAAAGTTATTTTGCTTTATTCTGTATTAATGACTCTCTTCTTTAATTATAATTTTCAGCTGTTTTTGGTTCCCTCTAATATTCAACCTTCAAAGTTCCATTTTATCATTTTTTTCCTAATCAACAGCATTTTCCTATGGGAAGGTTTCTTATGCTTTATTTCAAAATATATTTATTTCTATAATTCTAAACAACCAACTGGAAGAATTCTTGTGCAGGAAGTTCTTGACTTGCGGCCACTAAATGAGACATTTGTTAAATGAATTTTGCCCCATTTTATGAACTTCCTTGCCACATTTGTTATGTGAATCACTTCACTTGTTCATTTAGCAACAGGGTTGTTATATGAATCTGGCTTCCCCATTGATCTTGCTTGTCAGAAGGACAGAAAAGATGATTACATGATTCCAGACATTGCAATTGTCATCAATATGAGTCAGTTGCCAAGAGTCTGAATTTTGATCATATGACCATGGGAATGCCGCAGTGATCATAAGTGTAAAAAGCAGTCATAAGTCACTTTTTCAGTACTGTTGTAACTTCGAACAGTCACTGAATAAATTGTTATAAGTCAAGGGCTATATGAAATGAATTTCAAAATATTATGTCAAATTCATCTGTGTCCTTAATAGCAATAGCAATAGCAATAGCACTTAGACTTATATACAGCTTCACAGTGCTTTACAGCCCTCTCTAAGCTGTTTACACAGTCAGCATTTTGCCCCCAACAACCTGGGTCCTTGTTCTACCAACCTCGGAAGGATGGAAGGTTGAGTCAACCTTGAGCCAGTGAGAATTGAACTGCCAAACTGCTGGCAGCTGGGAGTCAGCAGAAGTAGCCTGCAGTACTGCATTCTAACCACTGCACCACCAGGGCTCTTAATCCATTTATAACTTTCCAGAATCAACATTCAAATTATCTTTTTGATGTTTATTCCAAAATATATACTTAAAGTCCTTATGTCAAGTTTTGAAGCACAGTTTTGCTGGTGTGATAAATATTGCTTCTCGGTTTGCCAATGAACTTGGGGGGAGGGGAGAGGTTTGGAATGCAGCTTCAAAGATTAAGAAGCCACACCATGAGACTCAAGGGTATTGCACCAGATATCTGGCTATTTCTAGAGTTGCTTTCTCATAACCATATTGTCAACGCTGCCAACATCGGGTGTTCTTGCTTTGACAACATATGGAGATGCAGCCATTTCCCTTAACTTTGTTTTACTCTTAGAGTTAGAATTAGATGATACTGGGGGGGGGGGTTGAGGAGGAGGAATGTGCATGGGAGTTAGTTAGACATAACAATATTGCAGTTGTATGAGAGTCAAGGTTTTTTGTAATAAGAGATGATAAGAAATGGTGGGTTGGAGAACTGGAGGGAAAGCCTGTGTTTCAAATTAATTGCAGAATGTAATTTATGACTGTTAATTAGAGGAGGGATTTGCACTAGATACTATATGTTCAGGGGAGGGGAATTCAGATTTTGGCTTCACCGATTTCGTGCCGATGTTGTGCTACTCTAATAAAGGTTCTTTAAGGAAAACAATGTCTCGAAGTTAATTGAAGAGTTTCATCTGTCGGAACCATGACAAATATTTTTCTACTTGATTGGGCAATGTGGCCTGACCCAGAGGGAGGAGGGAGAATTCAGTGCTTTTACTATATGGGTTTGGGAGGGGTCTTGCCAGAGCTGGTTTTGCTTTCATTAGTGCCGAAGTAATGTACTCAATAAAGTTTTAAAATAAGAGATCAGCATGTCTCAAAGGTGTTTGCTTGGTTGGGTTCATCAGTGAGAAGTTAAACTTGCACAAACCTTATTTCTCAAAGATTGAAGAAAATTCACTTGGTGAATTGAAATTTGCCATTTGCAGGTTTTTAGTATCCATAAAATCATTAAGCAATTTCTAGGAGTGATTAACATAGGAAATATGCAAATCCTATTTCCATAAATGTGTCAATTACAGTTTGGGCATAGAAGCCAAGGCAATTCCTTGATTCCTGCTGTTTTTTGATCTCGTAGTGAGGAACTTCTGTCTGGAGCATGTGTGGGGGATCCCAAGTCCTCCCCTTGTCCAGAGAGGAATTCCTAGAAGTGGATCCCTAAATTTGTGATGGAAATTTATTGTGGCTTTTTATCTCTATTATATTGAAATTATATTGTTCTATATTGTAAGCAAACATTATTTAAGTTATGCTCATATTTGGTATTTTATTGCACCAAGAAATCATTCCCGGCCAGAACAACGTTGTGACAACATATTAAATAGGTGTGGATAAATTCAAATATGTGAGTTTTCTGAATAATGAGCCTTAATGTGGCAGGACAGTGTAGAGAGTAATGGAGGTTGACCTTGACAGAAATATGTAACAATCATTCCAAAAGGCAAAGAGGGCTGAAATGTTCTTTAAATTCTGGGAAGCAAGATAATATTCAGAAACAGCTGAGGCAAACAAATGCCTCATTCACTGGGGTATAAGAAGAAAGGGAGAATATACAATATGATCAGCAAGCTTCTGTTATTATAGCTTATCCCTATTCCTGTGGAATTCTGGAAGTTAGAGTTTACAACTCTTAAAATGCCCAAGGTTGAGAAACACTAGCCTATCTCAATAAAGTATAGCTCTAGTCTTCCTGTGGAGTTGATATGCTGATAATGGTCTACTTAGAGGAGCTGAGAAGTAGAAAATGGAATGAGTCTTGTTCAAAGAACAGATCAGTTTACCCCTATATATAAGACGGGCAAAATGAGTCAAAATATACTCAATGGGTTAGTGAGGGGTCATCAGTTGTGTAAGCCTTTAGGTTTTGTGATTGGACTGAAGAATAACAGAATAAAAGACTTGGAAGGGACCTTGGAGGTCTTCTAGTTCAACCCCCTGCTCAGTCAGGAGACTTTATACCATTCCAGACAAATGACTGTCCAACCTCTTCTTAACACCTCCAGTGATGAAGCACCCAGAACCTCTCAGCCAAGCCATCCCACTGATTAATTGTTCTGTCAGGAAATTTCTCCTTAGTTCTAGGTTGGTCCTCTCCTTGATTAGTTTCCATCTGTTGCTTCTTGTTCTGCCTTCAGGTGCTTGGGAGAATAGGTCGACCCCATGTCCTTTCCTAGAGGTGCTGAACTATAATTCCCAGAATCCTCATTCAGAGTGATCAAGACCATCTGGCCATAAATGTAAAGCAAAACAAAGGGCAAGGCAAATATAGAATTAAACAATTTATCCTCTGCTTTTTTCTGTCATTTTTTGGACTGTATTCAACATTGCCCCTGTCAAATAATGTAGAATAGTGAAACATTCTGGGGAAAACAAATCTCGTAAGGAATAGAGGTGATGGGACTTTGGGGGTATTGTTGTCAAATGCTATGTATTTTCTCTTTAAAAGAATAAAAAGGAAGAATTTGGACTTTAGGACTAATATAACTTCTGATCAACTTTTTTCTCGTTCCTTGGCTGAACAGAGAGAGAGGGACAGGAAGATGTTAAGTGAGCATCAGAATCTTTATTTCTATAAGCAGAAAGGCACAAATACAAAGCCCCTTTCTTATAACAACCATGGGTGATCACAACACTTGGCAAAGACTGTAATGTGTCAGGGTAAACCCTTTTTGGATTCAAGCTTTGAGTTCAGATTTGGAAAACAGTTTTGCTCTAACTGGGTGATTTCTTAATGCTCTCTAGTATGGCTGGCCTACAGCTGGAAGTGAAGTACTTTTCCTGGACAACCTTTCACAGGGGGTGTGTTATGATCTGATATATCTGTTGGGACGTCTTTGTTGACAAAAGCAACTGGGCATTTCACCACACATTCATCAGTACTGTTGTATCCTGGGGAAGTACTATATTTTCCAACGTGATGCTCAATCAAATGGGAGTGAGCGTGTCCCTTCTGGAAAAAAACAACACAAAACATGCAAGCACTGATGAGTCTTCTTCGGCCATTGAACCTGAAGCTTATCCTGCTTTGAACTTTCCAACACATTAAAATCCAGCTTGACAAAAGTGAATCAAGAAAACCAACTGGTGTTAATATTTTCAATACAACTTACAATCATTCATTTAGTGACCCTTTGAAATTACAACAGCCCTGAAAAAAGCAACCTATGCCCGTTTTTCGCACTTACCACCCTTGTAGCATCCCCATGGTCACATGATCAAAATTCAAATGCTTTGCAGTCAGAATCTATTTATGACGGTTGCCGTGTCCAGGGGTCTTGTGATCCCCTTTTGCAGCCTTCTGACAAGCAAACTCAATGGGGAAGCCGGATTCACTTAACAACCGTGTTACTAATTTAACTACGGCAGTGATTCACTTAACAACTGTGGCAAGAAAGGGTTTAAAATGGGGCAAAACTCATTTAACCAGTCTCGCTTCGCAATAAAAAATGGGGGTGTGATCTTAAATTGAGGACTTGGTGTAATTTGGCAGTTGGTGAATGTTGGAATAGAAATCAAATGAATAAAATTGAAAAACAGCAATTAGTCTTTCAGTTAACAGAACACAGAATACCAGAGATGGAAGGACCTTGCAGGCCGTCTTCTTTATGTTATTGTAAGGCATATCATTAAGGCATAATGTGTTATAACCACAGTTTGTTGAACTAATAGCATGACAATTAAAGGGCCAGAATTGGACTGGGGCGATCTAGATTCAAACTCTTCCTGGCTAGATAAATTTCTGGGTAGCTCTGAGCCAATTATTTTTTCTCAGCCCAACCTACAATCCAAAGTGTTGAGACTAAAATAATAATCTGAGAGAAAAGAAAGTATATAAATAAAATAATCTAGTGTTTACATATCAGACTTTATAAGATATCAGAGCATTTACTCATGTGAAGGGATGCAGGGGAATCGATAGCTGGAACAGGAAGATAATTTTGAGCTGCTTGGATGGACAGAATGGATAAGAGAAACCAAGAGATAGATGGACTTCAACTCCCTGGGAGGTGAAATCCACGCATCTTAAAGTTGATGAGGTTGACAAACACTGCTGTGGAGAACGGGGAAAGAAGATGAACAAAATTGCATTTAACGTACATACCTTGACATCAAGGATGACACAGTCCGACTCAAACTTTTCATCTTTAGGTTTTTCCAGGCTAGCATGCGACCTGAAAACAGTTGATCTGCAGAATGCAATATGCTGGAGAAAGGGAGGGAGAGAAGGAAGAACTAAGATATTTCCAGGTGAACCCAAATAAATCCCCCAAATGGTCAAAGGACTTCTATGCAGGGGAAAAGATAAAGCTACTACTGAATGAAAGAATCCGGTCAGGTCACAACCCAATTTCTTAAAGTAAATCGGCATCATATTCTTCTTCAGATGTTGGCAGGAGGTTTTGGGGAAGCATTATTTCTGGACGAATTGTGAAGAAATTAAGGTTGTGCAGAGGTTAAAGTGTAAGATTTGGGCTGTTGAGAGCCAGATTCAACTCTCAATTTCTCTCTGTGGAATATTTGGCCTTGCACACTTATTTGGAATGTGGTCGGGGTTTGCTAGGATAGATAAGAGAGAGAGAGAGAGAAATGGCAATTGCCCAGATAGGATTGGAGTTGACCCTCGCACTTACGTCTTCTCCTGCTGTATAAGGATGGCACTGATGATGGTCATCGTGGGCTTCCTGAGCAGTGCAGTTAACCTCCACAATAACAAACTCCACATAGTAAGCTTCAGGCTCATACTGAAATCAAAGCAAGAGACGTTTTAGTTGGGTTGTGGGTAGAAATGGCAAAATTGAAGAGCTGGGAGAAAGAATTTTAGTCCTGTCTGCTGCACATATCCCACGGTCACCTGTGGTCACCTGTTCCTTTGGCAGAGGGAGAGGTAATTTGTGAGCCCCAGAGCCCTTAAGAAATAAGGATTTCCTAGCTTTTTATATGACTGTTTCATTGCTTCTGTTTTACTTGGTGGCTGTTTCTATGTTTCACTTGACTGGGTATTGGCCGTAATTATATTTTATAAATAAAATATCAGTGAATCCTTGTTCACTACAGTCAGAGGCCTGGAACGTAAATTTTAAAAAATCGGCTAGAGCCCCTGGTTCTTGAAAAGTTGCCTCTCCCTTTTTTCTTAGCAGCTGGTTCTTTGTGGGATCTTGGTGCTCACTGAGCTTGGTTGTTTTCCTGCAGACATTTCACTACCCAAACTAGGTAACATCATCCATTCTAGTCGATCATCAGTCTAGCACCGATGATGTTACCTAGTTTAGTTACTATAATGTCTGCAAGAAAGCAACGAAGCTCAGAGAGGACGAAGGACCCCTCATTTCAATCCTGAGCAACAAATATTCTCCTTTGTGGGTATCTGGTTCTTTTCTTAGACTTTTTGCAGAGCATAATTCCTCCTGTCTCCTCCTCCTATCTCTTAGTTATATGAAGTATCAAAACGTTAAACTGGAAGAGATGATCAGAATTCCTTTTTAACCTCTGCACACTTACTTTGTGCTGCCCTCTTGAAATCTCAAGAACTTCGTAAATGTGGCCGGAAAGTTTTTCATTGTGTTTATTAAGCACATATTCAACAGAGTCTACCACGTGAGGGTCATTCGGAGACAACAGAATTGGACATTTAGGACAATGTCGCAGTATATTTTCCACAGAACCTGGAAAGAAAAAGAAATGTCAAGAAGGGCATTTAAAGCAGATGGCAGTCTTAGCTGAGAACTTCTGCAAAAGAGCAGGAGACCCTACACCATTTCAGACAAATGGCTGTCCCATCTCTTCTTAAAAGCTTCCAGTGTTGGAGCACCCACAACTTCTGATTCATTATCCTAAATGTCAGGAAATTTCAGGCAGCTGGTTAAAAAAAAAAGTTGGACAGCAGGTTAAAGTTATGGCTTTTTCAACGGGAGAGGACAAGTATAGGTAGTCCTAGACTTATGACCATAATTGAGCCCAAATGTTCTGTTGCTAAGCGAAACATTTGTTAAGCGAATATCCCTATTTTACTACCTTTGTTGCCACAGCTGTTAAGTGAATCACTACCGTTCTTAAATTAGTCTCACTGTTGTTAAGTGAATCTGGCTTCCCCATTAAATCTGAGTCAATTGCCAGGCGTCTGAATTACAGTCATTCCTTTAGTGGCATTTAGGTACAACAGCACTGAAAAAAGGGACTTAATGACTGTTTTTCACACTTATGGGTATGGCCCTTTCAGCCTCCCCATGGTCATGTGACCAAACTTCAGACACTTGATAACCGCCTCATATATAGGACGACTGCAGTGTCCTTGGATCAGGTGATCCCTTTTTGCGACCTTCTGACAAGCAGAGTCCATGGGGAAGCCAGATTCATGCAGCAACCATTGCAGTGATTCACTAAATAACTGTCAAGAAAGGTTGTAAAACAGGACAAAATTCCCTTAGCAACTGTCCTGCTTAGCAACAGAGTGTTTGAGCTCAATTCTGGTCGTTAAGTTCAGGATTGTAACTATATCTAGGTAGGCATTCCAAACTGTTGTCAGATACATTGTCCCAATCGATCAAATAGTTTCTTTAATGGGACAGAAAAGAAGAGGGATCACCTGTTGTCCTACTTTCTGTCCCTATTCCGCTCCTGCAATGTACCCAAAAGGGTTCAAGTTGGAATAATCAAAGGCCACTCCCTTTTGAAATGTCAGTGTTAACTACCCACAATATCATTTTCAGCAGTTCTATGAAGGTCAATTCCTTTTGATATATGAATATAGAGATACATAAATAATGGATGGATGGATGGGTGGGTGTTGATCAAACTCTTTCTCTCTTTCTCTCTCTTTGTTTCTTCCCCTTGCTTTGCCTGTCTTTTTTCTCTCATTTTGCACTTAAATGTTTTGATGTTTTCTAATGTTGAATAGACTTTGAGCCGTAGTTTTTGCTGGTTGATCTGAATAATTATTGTGTATTTTTTAGATAAATTGAAAATTTTCCATAGCGTGGAATGAATGAATGAAGGAAGAAAGGAAGGAATGTCAAATGCTTTATTAAAGTTTTGTAATTGGCTCCAGTCCATACCCAAGCATCGAATTGATTTGAACTGTCAATTTGAATCAAATCCATCATTTAAATGGATTGAAAACAGCATTTTAATTTGTATTGCTAATCAGATTGAGAAAAAAAGGTTTTGTAGATGCAAAATAAACAGTTTGGAAGCATCCAATTCAGTAATCCACTCCATCTCATTAGATTGACTTGAATAGCCTTACAACTGAATTAAAGCAATGTGTGCTTCGGATGAAACATCTCAGGATGCTGCTAAGATGCTGCTGAATTTTGAAGAAAGGCTGTGTGCGTAACTCACTGTCATAAAAAGTTAATAAAAAGGATAGGAAAAGAGAATAAGCCAATGGTTAGCTCAGTGACACCTTAGTTTCTTGAACCCAGCCCAACTAAGAGTCCAAGAGTCATGAAGTTGAATTACCTGGAGTGGAGTGGCATTTCACAAAAACCTCATCTTCAAAAGTAGCAATATCATGGATTATTCTGACATTACAGTCCATTTCAACAGCCTGGAGATACAAAAGCACCATATGAAACATTAAACTTTAACTTAACATAATTCAACTAACCATTATAGATTGGTGTTTTAAAACTGGTGCTTCTGGGGAATTTTAGCATCAGTAGGATTTATTTATGTCCATTACAACATATCTCATGTTTTTAGGAGATAAGTGATTATTAAAATGAGCTCTGTGCACTCGTAACTTGGGTAGACTAATTTGTGAGGCAGCCATCATTATGGTAGTTAATGCACTGTGGTGGAATGTTGTCTGAATTCCCAGGAGGGAGGGGTTGCATTCCAGAGGAGCAAGAGACAGCAAAGTTTACATAGTTTGGTTGGGAAGAAGAGGATCAAGACAGCTCCTCCCTAGAAGTTCTGAGTGTAAATTTAAGGACACATGCAGTTTGCTTTAGTTTGGCATGATTTCTGTCTATAGGTAAGGAACAATAAGGGGAAATTGCTTTTCTGTAACTGAGCAGGTCTTTCTTGGTTTTCAGCCTGACATGCCTACTTCCTTCAAAACCATCTTATTGGTCTCTTTGGAGAAACATTTCCACATGTTGTAATAAGAGAACTTCTACTTGGCCAGTTCAATATTGACAAAAATTGGGCAGTAACCTATAAACCTGGGACGACCAACCTTGGACATAGCTGGCTGGGGAATACTTGGAGTTGAAGTCCACAGGTCTTAAAGTTGCTAAGGTTGGATCTCTCCTCTTTTAAACAGAGGAGCAACAAGGCGCTTTTCATGGATTCCAGGCTGTGAAGAAGTCAGCTTTGGACACCACGGGATTAACGTGAAAGAAGAATTGACTTCTTAATTCCTGACTAATTCATTGCTCAGAGTTGAAATAAAATCCAGCTATGAAATGTGAACTCAAAATGAATGCCCATGGAACATTAGCGACCTCTGAGGTTTCATTAATCCTTTGTACACCAATATATCAGAAATTCAATTTACTCTTAGTGCAGTGGTAAGAAGCCACCTTTCCTCTCACAAAATTTTACATTTTCAACAACCCTCAGACACTTACATGATTAAGCTGTGGCCTTACAGTACAGTTCTCGACAGGAGTTGAATCCAACACGTGACATTCTGTCTCCAAAAGATTTAAATTAAAGTGGAATACCACCGAACGGCCATCCTAAAACAAAACAAAATAGGATGAAAATGACTTTTCTCACTGCATTTTTCTGTCTCTGTTGCATCAGCTGTCCTTGGAAATGTTTGAATTGACACCTAAGTTAAAGACCTCATCCTGGTGTGCTTCTCAGTTATGAACTGCTTTAAAGAAAATACACCCAACAGGAAATTTCCATGCTGTCTTAAGTTAGACACAGTTCCTTTGGATGTTGCAAGGCAGACAAAACTGACATTTCCTGACGTGAACATCTGATCTGCTCTGCCTGTGATATGAGGTTTTCTTGAAGACCTCAGTTAATTTCCCAGTTGTTGGTTTTGGCCAGGTCTGGGTTGAAGAAAGTGCCTCTTTCTGACATTGCATGGTTCACGTATGTGCATATTGTCTATTTAACCAACAGCATTTTGGGTCCGAAAAATGGCATCAGGTCGTCCTGGCCGGTCTATCTACAGATACATAGGACAACTGTTTGCGACAGGGGTCTAATGAAGATTGGATGGTTGGGAGAGAGCTAACATTTTTCTCAGTTGGGGTGTTCACACAATGCTTAACCCAGTTGCAGAATTAACCATTTCCTGGATTTCCATTACACACCATACCATTAAATAAAGGGGCTGGGCTGACACACCAAATTTATCCAGTGCTCATACCAAATTCTGCATAACCAAATGAAATCACAAAAACCTTCTCTGAGCTGGTTAAACATGTTGTCTGTATAGTGCAGATCACAAGCTGACCATCCTCTCTTTCTAAGGACCTGACAGCTGAAGAAGCAGCAGTCAGAAGTATAAGCATTGATTGGGATGGGGGCATTGTGTGTCACTATCAGCAAAATGGTGGAAGGAACAACAGAACGCAAACCCTGCCTCTTTTGTGATGCCTTGCGTGACCAGGAAAAGGATGTGGCTTACATTGTAACTCTCCATCCAGCATACGAATAGTGCCAGACCTGTTTATTATAAAGATGTGAGAACTTGTAGGACTGTCAAAAAGGAATTTGTTGGTTTTAGCCCAACATAAGGATTGAATTCCCTGCCAATCCTGGACCAGGCACCCCATTCTGACTTGCTGAAGGAACAATAGAAACAACAAACTATAATCAGTGGGTGACTCCGGTGAAGAAACAACTGGATGGCCATGTCATATCTGTACCAACCTTGGCCTAAGATGTGTTTTTCAAGTGGAAATCTAAAAATATTTCCTTTTAAATAACCAAAATAGAAAATTGGAGCCCTAGCAGGACATCCAGTTGCTGAGGAGAACATGCTGCTGGTCTCACTAAAAATTGGAGAGGGAAGAATAAGAAAGAAGGAGACTGTACAAAACGGAATGGCTGGAGAAAAATTTGGAAAGAGAGGTTCAGTGTACAGAACAGTTGTCAGTTCCCGGTAGGGGAAGGAGAAGAAAAAAATTGTGGAATCCTTGGGGCTCTCTGAGCTTGGTGGTTTCCTTGCAGACATTTCATTACCTGAACGAAGATAATGACCTAGGTAAGATCAGGGCTTTTTTTCTCATAAAACACCCAGAACGGAGTTCCGACACCTTTTTGGATGGAACCTTGTAGGGTAGGCAATGCGGGTTGGATGACGCATGTGAGTTCCAGCACTTTTTTTTTTTTTTTTTTTACAAAAAAAGCACTGGGTAAGATCATCAGTGCACCAAGGATTTCAGAGTTGAATGCTGATCTACCTGTATTCTCTTCTGCTAGAAAAAAAAGGTCCAGAGATAACTTCCCTGAAAGAAGGGAAGTGAAGACCCAGAGAAGGAACATCTTCACCCAAGATGGAGGAGACCAGCTGGCTGCAGATAGTATCCTCATGCAGTACCCAAGAGGGTATGGAGATGGTTGGTCATTGGAAAATCCTTAGTCTTTGGGGAAGGATGGGGCAGAAGGCCCTGAGAAAGGTTTTCCCCCAGTAGAGAAGCAGTAGATGTTCAGCTGAGCAGATCCAGGAGAAAGTCAAACTGTGCTGAGTGCACTACTATTAAAATCCAGCCCATTCCTTTCTTTTCACTCTCTCTGGACAAGCTCAGAAGTGAGGGAAGGAAACAGAGTGAAAGGAAGAGGAAGCAGGAGAACTAAAGGGGAAGAGGAAAACTTGCCACCAGGTGAACACTGGGATTGCATTGTATGCTCCAGTTATAATCCCAAAAGTGCTTTCCCAAAAGGCAACTGGACTGTCTTGTTTTTTTTTTCCTTGAAAACATTTCACTTCTCATCCAGAAAGCTGAAGAAGCTTCTTGGATGAAAAGTGAAATGTTTTCAATGGGGGAAAAAACCCCCCAAGAAAGTCCAGTTGCTTTTTGAAAACACTTTTGGGACAACCATGACCTGGATGATTGAGAATCTCCATAGACATCATTCCAGTTGTAAATACCTGTTGTAAATAATTTCATTGAAAATAGTATTAGCATGGGGGTGGACCCAGCTGTCAGAGCAGGCGGCGGTGTGAATGGTCTCTCCGGCACTGCCAAACGCTCGTCCTAGGTCCGTGGGGCTTATCCGAGCCGAAAGAAGCCTCGTGGGGGCGACGGAAGGTGTGGGTGATCTGCTGCTCTGCCGTTGGTGGCAACTGGCGAAGGGTAGCAGATAAACCCGGTACCAAGCGGATCGGGAAGAAGACAGCCAAAAATGGCCGCTGAAGCTGACAGCTGGACGGAGTAAGCGAGGAAATAGCGGAACGACGGTAAATTGGATTTGACTAAATTGACTTTTTCCCAAAGCTTTGTGAGCGGTTTTGGTAGACGCATCAAAAGAGAAAGCGGAAAGGGGAAGCCTGGAAAAAGAGAAGCTGAAGGAGTGGAAAGATAGCGGCAAGTGAACGTGGCAGGAAGAACGCCCGGAAGGGCCTGATGTGGAGGAGACAGGCTGCACTGATTAAAGACCTAACGTTTTAAAAGCCACACAAAAGGACAGGAATCAACCTTCATTTAAGCTAAGAACCTTGTCTTATGGCCTCGGGCTTTTGCCTTTGTCTGCTGAGTGGATTGGCCGGCGGAAAAGTGTCTGTTCTCTTTCTTTTAGTGTTTTTTTTTCTTCTCCCCGGAAAGAGATAGAGATTGCATGATAGAAGGAACTGGAATGATATAGAGACTGACAACTTTGGAATGTGTTGTTGAGGAGATAGCAGGTGTCTGTATGGACGTATAGAACGGAATGGTGTGAGACAGAAGAAAGAAGAAAAGAGAAAGGATATTAAAGAGAGATTGAAGGGTTTATTGGATTATATAAAGAAAAAAGGAATAACTCTGGGAAAGCTTAAAGTTAACAGCTGAGATTGAACTATTAGAACCTGTAATTGTATTAGTATTATATTGATAGAGTTACATAGATGGAATATACCAGCGTTATTGTTGCTGTTTAAACACCTGGAAGGGGAATAACGTAAAGAGGGAGAAAGTGGAAAAACGAAAAGAGGGAAGTGGAAAGTGGATATTTTGGAAGAAGAGTAAGTTGTGGGAGAGTTTATTTAAAATGGCAAGCAATCCAAATTTATCCAAGATTGGTGGGGGGAAGAAAAACGTAACACAAGGTTCCAGCCCTATGAGCCAAAGATCGTTAGATGACATGCTTCAAAGAGAATGTTCCAATCCACTTAAAGAATTGCAGGCAATGATGCACACAATCCAGGAAGTCATGATGAAGAACCATGAGGAAATTAAAACGGAACTAGAAGTAGTTAGGAATGTTACTGGAGAAATGAGAGAGAAGATTCAGGCAGTGGACGGAAGATTTGAAGCTTTTCAGCAGCAAATCACAAAAAATGAACAGAAGTTGCTGGCAGTACAGCAAAGATTGGATAATATAAGAAAAGAAGGTGGAAGAAATGGACAAAAACTTAACTGAAGCTAATAAAGAGTTAATGACAGCGGTGACGTTACTGGAAGCGGAGAAGGTGACCCAATATCTTAGATTCCAAAATTTTATTGAGGAAAGAGGAGAAGATCTTCCAGACAAGATGGTGGGTTTGTTGGCAGGAGCTCTGGAGATTGACAAAGAAGAGATGATTGCTGGAATGGACGAGACATATAGAGTGTAGACAAATTATGGGAGACGACATAACCTTCCCAGAGAGGTCCATGTGAAGTTTATAAAAAAGAAAATTAGAGATGAACTATTATATAGAACACGTGATGAACAGTTAGAATACGGAGGGAAACAAATTATTGTATTAAAACAGATACCAAAAAGGATGAGAGACCTCTGAAAGAACTACCTCTTCCTGATGTCCAGGTTACATCAAAGCAATGTAAATTTTAGATGGTTAACACAAGAGGGGCTTATTGTGACTTGGCAAGAGAAGAGGTTTAGATTGGATACAGTAGAGAAAGCGGAAGACTTCTACAGGCAATATTGTGCTTCAGAGGAAGACCTGAGGGATCTCGGAGAAGAAAGAGTTACGATTGAAAAAAGAAGAGATATTGAACGAATGTTGGAGAAAACAGGGACAGAGCAAAGCATGGAGGAAGAGAGAGGGGGAAGAGGTCATGATAGGCTAGAACAACAGAGGAGAAGCTAAGAGGAGGTGAAGGAAATAAGAATTACTAGAAGCACAAAGACACGACAAAAACAGGACAATGGGAGAGGAGTATAAGATTTGGTCAACAAATATTAGAGGGTTGAACGCAGCAGTAAAGCGTAGGAAAGTTTTTAGTAAGCTTATTAAACTAAATGCGGACCACCTAGCTGTTATATACTTAGTAAATGAAACTAGGAAAAGTTTCCTCCCATTGTACTTACCGAGGGAAGGAGACGGAAAATCTTGATTACATTGAGGGCTTGTTTGTATCCATGTAGTTTATGCTCGTTGATGTAGTGCACACCTATATCTGCCCAGTCTTTAGTGCCTTTGGTGTTGCAATCCATATTCGGCCCCAGTTGAAAGCTAACCGTAGATCCTATAATCTGACCCAGGAGCACGAGAGCTACAAGGGAATTCATGGCTGGGTTTAGAGATAATGTACCAGGCACTAGTTGGAACGAAGGAAGACTCCAGAGAACCTAACTTCAGGTGCTCCTTTTTATGGAGTGTTTCTGTTCGCTGTCCCCCCCCACCTGCCGCTTGCATTTGCTTATCTGGGAAGATGCAATATTTGCAGAAGGTCCTGCAAACAAGAGGAAAGGAAAAATAAATATGTGGAGACATCGAGTCAAAGTTTGATTAGATAAGGGGATAAATGCAGATTGTGCAAAAAGAGAAAACCAACTCTTCAAGTGAGTCAATCATATTAACCCCAGGATACTGCTGAAGTAAAGGGTATTTTAAGAATACAAAATTATATAGCAGCTATGCACAAATATAGTGTGAGTTATACATATGGAAGACTTTCTATCAAATCTCAGCTCCATTATTGACCTAACTATTAGAGATTAAGTGCTGTCCTATTGACGTTGACTCTTCTAGGATGATCTATCTGTCCTCAGCCTGGTCCTGGAGGCTATCCAACACGGCAACCATTACAGTTATAATCAAGTCCATCCATTTTGCTGCTGACTGGCCTCTTTATCCCTTCCATCTTTTTCAGCATTATGGATCCATTTGTTTGTTTCCTTGGCTACTCATAGTATTATATAGAGCAGGGGTGTCCTACTTTGAAAACTATAAGATTTGTGGACTTCAATTAAACTTTAAATCAACATTCAGAAAAAATTAGGAGGTCCACCCATTTGCACATGCTATCTAGAAACCAAGTAATGGCAAAGACATTGGGCCCCCAAGAGGAGACACGTACTTTGATTACCGTAGGGGCAGCAGAGGCAGGATCTGCCCAGAGCATGGGGAGCCTGACACCCATCCAAACCCTGACTGGCAACCACAATGCTGGGGCTGGATACAAAAAACTATGTATCTGTTCAGGGATACAACCAGTGCCATAAGGGGAGGAAGAATACGAAACCTGGACGGAGCAGGCAGTACAGGCTGTTGAAGAATGGGATGTATCAGATGCTCAAAAGAAACATGTGGGACACATGAACCTGATAGAAGGATTAGTCTATGTAGACAATATCCTTGTCTTTGGTGAGACTTTTGAAGAACACAAGAAGCACTTGGAGAACATTTTGACCAGGCTCCACGAAGAAGGATTGAAACTGTCATTAGAGAAATGCCAATTGTACCAAATATTTTGTCACATATCTGGGTCATGTTGTCTTTCCAGAAGAGATATCAACTGATCCCACGAAGCTTGAGGCTATCACTTCTTGGCCCAGACCCCAAAATGTGGCTGAACTGCGATCATTTCTAGGGTTCTGCTCATATTATCGGAGGTTTGTTGAAGGTTTTGTAAAGATAGCCTGTAATCTCAATGATCTGTTGAAGAATGAAGAGGTAGAGGATGTGTCTGGTCATTCAAACCAGGTCCATCAGAATAAGAGACCCAGGAAGTCTCGAGAATCCATTGAGGCAGAGTGGACTGAGCAGTGTGAGCCGGCCTTTGACCAATGAAGAGGAGACTAACGAATGCCCCCATCTTGGCCTACGCAGACCCTAACCAGGGTTGGGAAGTACAGGTTGATGCTAGTTGGGATGGTGTTGTGGGTATACTCTATCAGGAACATGATAAACACCTGAAGCCCATCGCATACATCAGTAGTGGCCTCACTTCAGCCGAAAAGAACTATCCCACCCACAAGTTGGAGTTTAAGTGGACTTAAGTGGGAAGTATTAGAGAAGTTAAAGGATTACCTATATGGAGTGGAGTTTGAGCTAGAACTAGAGAATGGGCTTTCAGCCCCAGAGACTTTTGGATACGAGAAATCTCAGGAGGATGAATCATTTGTTATAGCTGAACCAAAGTTACAAAGACCAAAACGTGCAATACATCCCCTTAGGAGACTGACATATGATACTCTGGGCCACAGCACAAAAGAGGCGGTACTCACTGCTAGACGAAATTTTGACCCATCCCCTGAACACCCCAGATTCTTGGTGAGCACTTCCCACTTTTTGGGGGACCAAAGAATTTAGGGTGGGGGGAGTGTGTAGCGGGGGTAGTGGGGGTAGGGTGAGCTGAAGAGACAGTATAGGGAGATGCCTGGAGGATAGAGGGCAGGGAGGAGTTGAGTCTGCTGAGGCCTAAGTTGGGGAAGATAAGCCGGGGACAGGAGACCATGAGGAGGAATAGGAGAGGCTTTAAGAAGGTAAGCATGAAGGAGAAGGGAATAAGATATGAGAGGCTTCTGTGGGGCAAGCCTGAGGGAGAGAAGGGGATAAGATAGGAGAGGCTTCTTTGAGGCAAGACTGAGAGAGAGAGAGAGAGAGAGAGAGAGAGAGAGAGAGAGAGAGAGAGAGAGAGAGAGAGAGAGAGGAAGACGAGCTGACCAGCCACTTGAATACTTTCCATCACATGACCTGCTTGCTGAGAGAAACTGACCACCACCTCATCACGTGTTCCAGCCAAGCAGAGGTACCTAAGTGAGGGACCACTGTGGACCGGCAACCATACCAAGAAGGCCAGGAGAACCTGGACTCCAGTGGCCCTTTCAGGGGTAGCACTACATATATTAATTATTTACACTTGAAAAGACAATGGATTGATCCACAGCCTCAGTGCAGAGCAACATCATTAGGATTTAACAATAATAGTAAAATAAATAAATAAATAAAAGGAGAAACAAGAGAATTGCATAAGATTTGTTGCAAGACAACAGTCAATCAGCTAACCTGTAGGAAACTGGACTGGAATTTCTGAATTTATCTTAAAAAAAAAAAAAAAAAGAGCGACACACACGAGAGTCTAGTTTGCTGCAGTTTAGGTTGGTGTGCAAAAAAGCCCTCAGTTCCAAACAAGGTGATGGGTATTATCTCCAGCAAAGTCATGATGGAAAGCTAGCTAATCTCATTTTTCCTGTGAAAAACCCTGTATTTTTGCTACTAATAGTGAAGGCACCATCCAGTTAAGTACGCGTTTTTGCTTTTTAATATTTTTTCTGATGCAGGGATTTGTTTTAAAAAGCTATTTTCCCTAAAGTTCCCACCTCCTCCTCTTCTACGCCTTGGTTCTTTCATTTGATTGACTGTTAATATTAATGTGTTAATTTTTAATGCCTAACATTTTAATGTTTTTAAACTTTTCAATTGCTGTATATCATTATTTTTTAAAAAAATATGTTCTATTGGTTTTTTTTACATAACACCATTAAGTCTTCAAAATCCATTATATTTTAGTATTTAATACATTTCCCTCATATAAATCATCCCAAACTTTTTTTTATGTTTCTCATATCATAGACAAAAATACTGTATTGCTTAAGGAGCCTATCCCTCCAAGCTAAGATTCATTTATATTCAAAATTTTATTTCTTTAACTATATTCAAACAAGTGCTTGATCTTTAAGTATTCCATCAAATGAGTTCCATCATCTGATTTCTTAATTCTGGCTTTAGCCCCTTTTTTTGCCAAACATTTTTCCTAATCAGTATGTTCCATTGAACCCAAAAATCTTCCCCTAATTTTATAAATATTGTTGTAGATACAAAAGATGAGTCAAGTAAAGTGTTTTTGTGGGAATATTCCTCAGAGATCTTCTTCTTTCTTTCTTACTCTCTTGATTTCTCCCATCATCTTTTTTCTCTCAAATTCTTGAAATTTTGAAGTATAGGTTATCTTTTCCATGTCCAGTATTTCCTAGAAGCTTTTCTCCATCTGAATTAGATCACAATTCCTTCTGTTATTAAATTCCATCTCTAAGTTTCTTTCCACTAATTTATGTTTAATTATCTGTTTTATTTGATCTCTCTCTCTCTTTTTCATTTATTTGTTGTGCCGTTAAGTTGAGAATGTGTACCTTTAAGATTTCAAAGTTATTTTTAATTTCCTCATGGTTTGAAGTTAATGTCATTTGTATTTGTTGTAACATAACATAAATTTCCTCCTGGAAAGTATTTGTTTTTATTTGATATGTTCTTTCTGCAGGCCTCTGATGCTCCATAATAAACAAAAATCAAAGTTTACTTTTTTCTGCCAACTGCTTTACAGTCGTATAATCCAGGAAGGTCCTTTTTTTTTTCCTCCAGTTTTATAGGTCTCGCTTTGTAGATAGCTCACAATGTTTTGTTTTCTTTTGGTACAGCTGTTCTTTGTTTAGTCAAAGCATTGAAGCATTGAAGTCACAATAATAAGTTGTCTTTTTTCTAGGCTGTATATTTAGCAGATATTTTCATCCAGAACTAGATGTCAGCACTAGTTCATCTTTTGGTTTACAAGGCCAATAATTGCCATTTATTACCATCAATAATCCTTTACCAGGAGACTCTTAACAAATTCCACCGATTTCATAGTTTCCAGGTTTAAGTCTTATATTAATTTCATTTCTGTATATTTCTATTTCCCCATAAATTTAATTCGCTGCTTCCGTTTCAAGGAGGGTAGAGCAGAAATCCCCCCCCCACTTTTGGAAGATTTTTACTTCTGGGGTTGTTTCTTTTTTCAGGAAATCAATCAGGTAGAAGAGAGAGAATCAGTATTCTTACCCAGTTTGATCATGCTGTTTACAATCACGCTTAAGTTAGTGTTTTTTGGCTTTGGCTGCATCTAGCTTGTGTTAGACTCAGGAATGACACTAGCCTTTCTTCTGCTGGTTTCTGGAGAGCTTTCCCCGGATGTCCAGATTGACCGCTGTCTCCCCAGGATCGGCGGGACTTCTCTCCTTCTTTGCCACCTCTTCGGGGTGGCTTTTGGCCCAGTTAGGATCCCCAAACAGAAAGAAATCAGCCGTAGAGTGCGGAACTCCATGATCTCTCGGCTCTTGAGCTAACTGCGCAAAACCGGAAGCCTGCTTTATATCATTATTTATATTGTAAGCTGCCTAGAGTTGCTTGATAATCACATGGGTGGTATATAAATTTAATAAATAATAAATATATACATAAATAAATAAGTAAACTCTTTCAATTAAAGTAAGAAATAAATTACTACTATTCCCTTTTCCCCATTTAAATCCATTTTTTAATAATTGCAGACAATCTTAAGACTAATATACAAATATTCTCACAATCTCCCAAAGTTATTTTGCTTTATTCTGTATTAATGACTCTCTTCTTTAATTATAATCTTCAGCTGTTCTTGATTCCCTCTAATATCCAACCTTCAAAGTTCCATTTTATTATTTTTTTCCTAATCAACAGCATTTCCCAACCGAAAGGTTTCTTATGCTTTATTTCAAAACATATTTATTTCTATAATTCTAAACAACCCACAGGAAGAATTCTTGTGTAGGAAGTTCTTAACTTGCGGGCACAATTGAGCCCAAAATTTCTGTTGCTAAATGAGACATTTGTTAAATGAATTTTGTCCCATTTTACGAACTTCCTTGCTACATTTCCTAAGTGAATCACTTCACTTGTTAATTTAGTAACAGGGTTGTTAAATGAATCTGGTTTCCCCTTTGATTTTGCTTGTCAGAAGGACAGAAAAGATGATTATGTGGTTCCAGGGCATTGCAATTGTCATCAATATGAGTCAGTTGCCAAGCATCTGAATTTTGATCATATGACCATGGGAATGCTGCTATCTACGCTGCTAACATTGGGTGTTCTTGCTTTGACAACATATGAAGATGCAGCCTTTTTCTTTCTTATGCTTTACTCTTAGAATTAGATGATGCTGTTGGAGGAGGCGGAATGTGGTGGGAGTTAGTTAGACATAACAATATTGTACTAGTGTGTGAATTCAGAGCTTGAAATAAGAGATGATAAGAATTGGCGGGTTAGAGAACAGGAGGGAAAGCCTGCAATTCAAACTAATTGGAGAATGTGATTTATGACAGTTAATTGGAGGAGGGAATTGTGCTTTGATACTATGTACTTAGGGGAGGGGAATTCAGATTTCAGCTTCAACCATGTACGTGCCGATGCCATGCAACTTGAATAAAGATTCTCTAAGGTAAACAATGCCTTGAAGTTCTTTGAAGAGTTTCATCTGTCGGAACCATGACAGCCGCAATGGTCATAAGTGTGAAAAGCAGTCATAAATCACTTTTTCAGTACTGTTGTAACTTCAAACAGTCACTAAATGATTTTTTGTAAGTCAAGGGCTATCTGTAATGAATTTCAAAATGTTATGTGAAATTTATCTGTCTCCTTAATAGCAATAGCAATAGCACTTAGACTTATATAACGCTTCACAGCTCTCCAAGCTGTTTACACAGTCAGCATTTTGCCCCCAACAACCTGTGTCCTTGTTTTACTGACTTTGGAAGGATGGAAAGCTGAATCAACCTTGAGCCAGTGAGAATCAAACTGCCAAACTGCTGGCACCTGGGAGTCAGCAGAAGTAGCTTGCAGTACTGCATTCTAACCACTTTGCCACCAGGGCTCTTAATCCATTTATAACTTTCCAGAATCAACACTCTAATTACCTTTTTGGTGTTTATTCCAAAATATATATTTAAAGCCCTTATGTCAAATTTCAAAGCATGGTTTTGCTGGTGTGATAAATATTGCTTCTCGATTTGCCAATGAACTTGGGGGGAGGGGAGAGGTTTGGAATGCAGGCTTCAAAGATTAAGAAGCCACATCATGAGACTCAAGGACATTACACCAGATATCTGGCTAGACCTAGAGATGCTTTCTCATAACAATATTTTTCTACTTGATTGGGCAATGTGACCTGACCCAGAGACACGAGGGAGAATTCAGTGCTTTTAGTATATGGGTTTGAGAGGAGTCTTGCCAGAGCTGGTTTTGCTTTCATTAGTGCTGAAGTGATGTACTCAATAAAGTTTTACAATAAGAGATCAGCATGTCTCAAAGGTGTTTGCTTGGCTGGGTTCATCAGTCAGAACCTTGATACCTTAAACTTGCACAAACCTTATTTCTCAAATATTGAAGGAAATTCACTTGATGAATTGAAATTTGCCATTTGCAGGTTTTTAGTATCCATAAAATCATTAAGCAATGATTAACAAAGGAAATATGCAAATCCTATTTCCATAAATGTGTCAATTACAGTTTGGGCATAGAAGCCAAGGCAATTCCTTGATTCCTGCTGTTTTATAATCTCCTTGTGGGGAACTTCATTCTGGAGCATGTGTGGGGGATCCCAAGTCCTCTCCTTGTCCAGAGAGGAATTCTAAAAAGCTGATCCATAAATTTGCGAAATATATCTCTAATATATTGAAATTATATTGTTCTATATTGTAAGCAAACATTATTTAAGTTATGCTCATATTTGGTATTTTATTGCACCAAGAAATCATTCCCGGCCAGAACAAAGTTGTGACAACATATGAAACAGGTGTGAATAAATCCAAATGGGTTAGTTTTCTGAATAATGAGCTTTAATGTGGCAGGACAGTGTAGAGAGTAATGGAGGTTGACCTTGACAGAAATATGTAAGAACCATTTTCAAGCCAAATAGGGCTGAAATGTTCTTTAAATTCTGGGAAGCAACATAATATTAAGAAACAGCTGAGGCAAACAAGTGCCTCATTCACTGGGGTATAAGAAGGAAGACAGAATATACACTATGATCAGCAAGCTTCTGTTATTATTATTTGTTGTTGTTAGTTGCGAAGTCATATCCGACCCAACGCGACCCCACGGACAACGTTCCTCCAGGCCTTCCTGTCCTCTACCATCTTCTGGAGTCCATTTAAGCTCACGCCTGCTGCTTCAGTGACTCCATCCAGCCATTGAATTCTCTGTCGTCCCCTTCTTCTATTGCCCTCCATCTTTCCCAGCATTAGGCTCTTCTCCAGTGAGTCCTTCCTTCTCATTAGGTGGCCAAAGTATTTGAGTTTCAACTTCAGGATCTGGCCTTCTAAAGAGCAGTCAGGGTTATTATAGCCTATCTCTATTCCTGTGGAATTCTGGAAGTTAGAGTCCACAACTCTTAAAATGGCCAAGGTTGAGAAATACTTTCCTATCTCAATAAAGTATAGCTCTAGTCTTCCTGTGGAGTTGATTTGCTGATAATGATGTACTCAGAGGAGCTGAGTAGAAAATGGAATGAGTCTTTTTCAAAGAACAGATGAGTTTACCCCTAAATATAACATGGGCAAAATGAGTCAAAATATACTCAATGGGTTAGTGAGGGGTCATCAGTTGTTTAAGCCTTTAGGTTTTGTGATTGGACTGAAGAATAACAGAATAAAAGACTTGGAAGGGACCTTGGAGGTCTTCTAGTTGAACCCCTGCTCAGTCAGGAGACTTTATACCATTCCGGACAAATGACTGTCCAAACTCTTCTTAACACCTCCAGTGATGAAGCACCCAGAACCTCTCAGCCAAGCCATCCCACTGATTAATTGTTCTGTCAGGAAATTTCTCCTTAGTTCTAGGTTGGTTCTCTCCTTGGTTAGTTTCCATCTGTTGCTTCTTGTTCTGCCTTCAGGTGCTTGGGAGAATAGGTCAACC
The DNA here is from genome assembly GCF_001527695.2 of Protobothrops mucrosquamatus. Lineage (NCBI taxonomy): Eukaryota > Metazoa > Chordata > Lepidosauria > Squamata > Viperidae > Protobothrops > Protobothrops mucrosquamatus. Next base: position 570 of record NW_015387750.1, on the reverse strand, counting down.
CCATGTCTTTCTAGAGGTGCTGAACTATAATTCCCAGAATCCTCATTCAGAGTGATTAAGGCCATCTGGCCACAAACGTAAAGCAAAACAAAGGGCAAGGCAATTTTAGAATTGAACAATTTATTTAAAAAGTATCTTCTGCTTTTTTCTGTCATTTTTTGGACTGTATTCAACATTGCCCCTGTCAAATAATGTAAAATAGTGAAACATTCTGGGGAAAACAAATCTTGTAAGGAATAGAGGTGATGGGACTTTGGGGGTATTGTTGTCAAATGCTATGCATTTTCTCTTTAAAAGAATAAAAAGGAAGAATTTGGACTTTAGGACTAATATAACTTTTCTTCAACTTTCTTCTCGTTCCTTGGCTGAACAGAGAGAGGGACAGGAAGATGTTAAGTGAGCATCAGAATCTTTATTTCTATAAGCAGAAAGGCACAAATACAAAGCCCCTTTCTTATAACAACCATGGGTGATCACAACACTTGGCAAAGACTGTAATGTGTCAGAGTAAACACTTTTTGGATTCAAGCTTTGAGTTCAGATTTGGAAAACGGTTTTGCACTAACTGGG
>NW_015387749.1:137198-138436 GCF_001527695.2 Protobothrops mucrosquamatus | reverse complement strand
ACCCCAAAGCCACGGATGATCTCCCCCAGCGGCTTCACATAAATATTGAACAGAAGAGGAGAGAGGACCGACCCCTGAGGAACCCCACAAGTTAGGGACCTAGGGGTCGACCTCTGTCCCCCTGCCAATACAGACTGCGTACGATCGGTGAGGAAGGAAGAGAACCACCGCATAACGGTGCCTCCCATTCCCAACTCACTCCATGGCCAGATTACCCTTAAAGAGCTTAAAGAACCATGGTGCCGCAGTGGTTAGAATGCAGTACTGCAGGCTAACTAACTACTTACTCCAGGAGTTCGATTCTGACTGACTCAAGGTTGACTCAGCCTTCCATTCTTCTGAAGTCAGTAAAATGAAGACCCAGATTATTGGGGGCAATATGCTGACTCTGTAAACCACTGAGAGAGGGCTGTAAAGCACCGTGAAGCAGTATATAAGTCTAAGTGCTATTGCTGTTGCTAACTGCTTTTGTTTACATCTTCACTGTAGCATTTACAGCAGGGCTAGCTCTTAGCTGACCTTGGTTGATCTAAGAAACTTAGAATGGTTGGGTCTGGTTAATGGCTGGATAAAAAATCCCAATGGTGCAGTGAGAAAAAGCAATGATAAACCATTTCTATATTGTTAACAATCCTACAAATGATGTTTCTCTCACAAAATACCAAACTTTACTATAATAGTACTACTGTACTATTCATACCTAATGAAATTAAGGATTTTCATTGATCTGTTTCAGTATTTTTAACATTATAAAATAAATAATTTAATTAGCTTAAAGTACCTAGGAATAGACCCAGATATGTTCTGGATATTTTGAACTAGCACTCCCACAGTTCTTTGGCATTGGCCTTGATGATGGGGAGCAGGTCAGAGTTATCTGGAGGATATCAGATACCTTCTTTACACAATACTGTAACCAGTAACTATATTAATTAGCCATTTGGTTAAAATACTCACTTGTCTGTTATACTTATATTTTTACATTTACAGTGTTGTCTCTTACATCCTTCTCCAATCTGGAGCCTTCTAGAGGTTTATTTATTTATTTATTTATTTATTTTATTAAACTTATATGCCGCCCTTCTCCCAACAGGACTCAGGGCGGCTTACAGCATATTAAAACGATACAAACACTATCCCCAATAAAAAACCAATTAAAAACAAATATTTACCGCTGTGTTACCATTAAAATTCTAATTAAAATTGTCCCTATTTAAAATTCTCCCTAGGCCAGACCC
>NW_015387749.1:131170-134929 GCF_001527695.2 Protobothrops mucrosquamatus | reverse complement strand
TCAGTTGGAGAAGAATTTTGATGCATTTAGGTCCATGTGTAGGTAAATGTATAGCAAACTGAAAGACAAATGAGCTGATGAACCACCAGCTCTGTCTGCCAGTGTCAAAAATGACTAATTGCTAAGTTGAAAGAGTTCAATATACAATGAAACAGCTATGAATAAATGTTACCAGGTGCCTAAACTCATCAAATGTTTCTTATCATATGATTTGGCTCTGTCACTCTTTTACTTTTAAGCAAATAGACTCTTTTTCTGAAAGGCAGATATTGCAAAAGAAAGGCTTTAAAAAGAGTGAAAAAGTATGATGTGTAGGCAGTGGTGGGATTCAGATATGTGAACAACTGGTTCTCTGTGTGGATCCCGCTTCCGGAAGTCCATTCTGGGCCTGGGCAACAAAAAAATTACCTACCGGTTCTGCCGAACTGGTGCGAACTGGCTGAATCCCATCACTGTGTGTAGGAAAAGGTATCTTTACTGGGAAAATCTCCGTAGCTTGCATGTGTTTGAAGTGTGATAACAACAACACTAACAGAGCCTCTAAGCAAGGAGCACCATAGACAATGGTTTAAACATTAATACATGGGAAAACATTTGTTACTTGTTAAAATAGACTCTCATTTGCACTTTGCAGAATATTCTGGAGTTATCATTCTACAACAGAGGCATTTTGCTGAGCAGTCTGAACAGTTATGATACTTCCGTTGCTTTTGACTTAGGTAATATTGCCCCAGGACAGGATCTGACACATACATTTGTGCTAAATTCTGAGGTGAGGTGTTCTTTTATATAGGTATTTAGCCTTCTCATTTGGTAACGATTTGAGTTTTGTTTTAACTTGATCTTAAAATACTAGAGAGTCTGGTAACCAGGTAATGTCTTCTAAAGCAAAGGTCCCCAACCTTTTGGGCACCGGGGACCGGTTACATGGAGAGAGGTTTTTCCATGGACCGGAGGAGGCGTGGTTTTGTGTGCTGCTTGCATCCTGTGGATGGGGCTTTCCTTGTTTCTGTGGACCGGTTGCTGGCATGCCGCGACCCGATACTGGTCCACAGACCGGGGGTTGGGGACCTCTGTTCTCAGATATTGATATTTCTATAGTACAGACTTTCCATATACTCCTTCCATATTTCTTCTTGAAATCAGTTACTATCTGTCTGCTGTCATTCTTAATATGTTAATTTGAGGTTAGGACCTCCTTCTGAGTGAGGTTTATTTATTTATTTATTGAATTTATATACCGCCCTATCTCCCTTACGGGACTCAGGGCGGTGAACAGGCGATAATAAAAACCACGATAAATATACATAAGTTTCTGTTCTAAAATCAAATTAAATAACAGGCCTGCTCTAAAAGTACCCCATACAAAACTCCCACTAAAACATAATCAAACTACGCCAGGCCAGCCGCATGGAATAGATGGGCCTTCAGGGCTCGGCGAAAAAGGTGCAGGTCCGCAACTGTATGTAGGTCGGGGGGGGGTAGGTCATTCCAGAGGGCAGGAGCTGCCACAGAGAAGGCTCTCCCCCTGGGGGTCGCCAGCCGGCATTGTCTGGCCGACGGCATCCTAAGGAGGCCCTCTCTGTGGGAGCGGACTGGTCGAAGGGAGGTGTTTGGTAGGAGGCGGTCTTGCAAATACCTAGGTCCATTGTCACGGAGCGCTTTAAAGGTTGTTACTAACACCTTGAAGTGCACCCGGAAGGCCACAGGCAGCCAGTGCAGCTTGCGCAGGAGAGGTGTTACATGGGAGTATCTAGAGGCCCCCAGGATCCCCTGCACGGCCGCATTCTGAACTAGCTGGAGCCTCCAGGTGCACCTCAAGGGGAGCCCCATGTAGAGAGCTTTGCAATAGTCCAGGTGGGAAACAACGAGGGCTTGAGTGACCGTGCGTAGAGCGTCACGATCCAGAAAGGGGCGCAACTGGCGTATCAGGCGAACCTGATGAAAAGCCCCCCTGGCCACGGTCGTCACATGGTCGTCTAAAGACAGCCGAGTATCCAGGAGGATGCCCAGGTTGCGGGCCCAGGTTAAATAAAAAAGGGTAGTAATGCTACATTTTTCAGATTCCCAGGATCTATGCTTTTATAGATCACAACATGGTAACCCATTTTATACCTACATCACTATAATGAAGCATCAGTCTAAATAGCTGAACTCTTATTTGTGAGCCAGACAAGTTTAATTTGTAAACTTCAACCTGGTGTTCTTGAGGAGCGATGGATCACATTATTCACTTATTGCAACTTCTGGAAAAACACTCAATATTTTCAATAGAAGATGATGTGATTTTTCTTTTTTTCTTTTTGTTTTAAAATAAGCTATATGGTATGAATCAGTCACAAGATGCTAATTAAGTTGTGTAGTGTATAACAGCACAAGAAATTAAGTTGTAAACAACTACATTGGTAGAATAAATACCTATTTATTTGCTTTAGTTAACACTAACATAGATAGAACTATAGTAAAAACTCATTAAGGAAGCTGTCATGGTTCTGACAGATGAAACTCTTCAAAAGAACTTCGAGGCATTGTTTACCTTAAAGAGTCTTTTATTCGAGAAACAAAGTATCAGCACTACATAGTTAAAGCCAAAAACTGAATTTCCCTCCCCTGGCACAAAGTAGCAAAGCACAATTCTCTCCTCCAATTAACAGTCATAAACCACATTCTCCAATTAGCTTGAAGCACGGGCTTTCTCCCCAGCTCTCCAGCCCACCAAATCTTTATCAACTCTGGGCACAATAACCTTGGATTCCCACGGCTGAGTTATTATTGTTATTACTAGCTGGACTCTCATCCACATTCCCCCTCCCAGCATCAACTACCTCTAAAAGCAAAAGAGGAAAATGGCTGCATTTCCATTTGTTATCAAAGCAAGAATATTCAATGTTAGCAGCGTTGACAGAAGCAGAGACATGTATAAGCCTTTGTGTAGCTGTGAATATCTTGGGACCAACTTGACACTCTTTTAACTTAACTTTTGTCTCACTCTTCAAGGAGAAAAGAGCAGAACTGGATGTTGAATTTTCATTGGAAAAATGGTGAGGTGTTTCCTTTCCTCCATCATGATGTAATAATATGCAGACATATTTTTAATTCATGTTCCATTTAAACCTAAGCTATTATTGGAGCATTGCAATTATTTGTCAGCTCTTCATGGTAGCCAGATTGAGAAATAGACATTACAGGAATTTCATGAATGTTTTTTTTTTTGTAAAGTTTATTAACAGAATCTTGAAAACCAATCCAAAGCCTTTCTAATGTAATGCCCTTTATTCCGGCTATTTTTATATTTTTGGACTAATTTTCTTCTAGAACTGCAATTTTTACAGTTTATGTATCTATGGAATGTTATTATTTTCATTGTACTGTTTTTTAATTTATATAATCAGAAAATTAAGCAAGTATTTTTATTTCAACAGCAAGCATCCTTCCTGTAGGGTCATTACTAATGGAGTTCTTGTGGTGAGTAAAGGGAATAATAATGGTTATTGACTCTAGCTTTCTTTCTATGCCAAGTTAATTTCCATACTAAAACTTTTCGATTATCAAACCTCAAACTTTGATTACAAGAGTTTCTAACCAATTCAAACTGAGCAAAATTTCCTTCTCTTCCTGCCAATATCATCTGGGTATTATATTGACTTTTATTCCAAGTTATAATTATAAATAAGTTATCCGCTTTGTTGTGGTTTCCAAAAAATTGTATCTGAGTGTCAATCTTTGTTATTTTTAATATTTGAATTAAGCCAGTTACAG
>NW_015387749.1:114392-130580 GCF_001527695.2 Protobothrops mucrosquamatus | reverse complement strand
TTCTCACCTACATCGTCCACATGGGACGACTCGGGAACTCAACTCCTACCCCGGGCAGCTCACCTATCCCCTTATGCCCAGGGGAAGGGTATCAAGCCGTTTGACAGCTGATGCTAGCTGTCAAAACGGCTTTTACGCTGAAACAGGCGGGAGGCAGCAAACAGCTGCGTCCGACGAGGTCGCCTGCCACCGGAAGTCCAAATGTGAGATAAAATGCTACTTGATGGGTTAAAAAGGCCTTAGAGATTTTGTCTGATTTAATAACGAAAGAAGGATGAGAATTGATTGTTATTATAGTTGATAATTATTAGGGAGTAAACTTGTTTAGGGGTTAAAAAGACTTTATAGACGTAGAGTAATGTAATGATAGAATATGTTTTTAAAAATAGATATGTATTTTTTGGAATTACATTGTTATTTCAAATATGATAATTATTTTGAAATAGAGAATTTCTGTCTGATTTAATAATGGATGAAGGCTGGTAATTTCTTGATATTATACTTGATAAGTATTTGAAGATGTAAACTTCATAAAAGGGCTTAAAAGATTTTTTTTATAGATCCTACAATGGAAGACTGGAGATTGAAAGTTTTGTATTTTGCTGAAATGTTAAAGATTTCGGCTTACTTGAAGAACTACTCAAATATAATTTATTAATATGGAGAAGATGGATTGCTTATATTTAAAAGAAGCATAGAGGGGTGGAATATAATTTAGGTTTTTAATAAATTTGTTCTTTTTTTTTTCTTTTCTCTTTCTTTTATATATTTTACCTACTTATGTAGAATAATATACTTTGTGGAGTTAGAGATAATAATATTTGTTTACTTATATCTGAATATTATCCTGGGATTAGGTTTGGGAAGTCCGGGGGGGAGTGGGGGTTTTTTTCTATAGCATTGTGTAATACTTGTGATGTTTTTTTGTATGATGAAAAATAATAAAAAAATTTATATTGAAAAAAATAAAATAATGGTTATTGAGACTCTTAATAGATAAAATGATTTTTAAATATATTTTTCACCATAAAAATAAAAGAATAATTAACGCATTTGCATAGCTATTTCCCCCCAATTGGATTTTTTTGTTTTTTGTTTTTTTCATGTAGGCACAACCTTGTCTGTGTATTAAAGGAACTATCAATAAAAGTAAGATGGCCCCATGGATGATAAAGGGTAGGTCCTTTGTTAACCACAGATCTTGGAAAGAAGGCAATGCCAAGTTCCCCTGTCTCATAAACCCAGTGTTAATATGAGTGAAATAAATATGGTTAATCAAGTACACATTTTTCACATATACTAATCCCTGAAGGTACAGATATAAGGTACAGATACACTCTGATATTGCACAAGAATTATTACAGAAAATTTTATCTGTAGAAAGTCAACTAATAAGCTGTGTCTTTGCTCCAGGGACCATACCCAATGGAAAACAAACCTGCATGACTTAAACTAGTCTTCTTTTCTTAGGGCTCCTAGATCTGGGTGGCAAAAATTTGTTTCTTTGCTGTTATGTTGCTGGGAGTTTTGCTGCCCTGTTCTGGATTTTTTACTTTGTTGTTTGTGCCACAATGATGTTTCCCAGGCTGGCGTTCTTAGCTATAATTCCGAAAATCCTAAACTAAATTCCCAAAGAGTGTCTTTAGCCAGGAACTTTGTTTCTTCAGAACAGACTCTACAGATTGTGTTTGATGGGCTGCTGCTCTTGTTTTTTCTCCCAGTTCTTTGACTTCTGATTTTGTGATTTATTTCATATTATACTAATCAGCTAAAGTCTCTGCTGCCTTATAGTTTTGAAAGGGAAAGTATTTGCTTACTGTAACAGGGTACAATTTGTTTAGAATTGTTTCTGGTGATACAGTACAATTTTTCAAGATAGATACTGTAGATTTTATTTAAAAGTGTTGAAAATAGGCCCATGTATGGGAAAAAATAATAGTCTGGATTTTCTTAATATTCTGCTTTTGCTTAGTATTGTTCAATTCTTATGTTCAGGTTATTTCAATAAGGAATTATTTCTTCAGCAGAAAATGTATTTGTTTGCTAGAACTTAAATGCCTGTCCAGTCCCCAAAGGAAGTCAAAGAACTGACTCTTGTTATAACCAATCAAAGCAACATAACAACAAAGCAATAATTTCTTAAACTTGCATTACATTGTAAAAACAATACCTTTGGCACTTGAGGAACACTCATTATTTACACACACACACACACACACACACACACACACACACACACACACACAGACACCCCCCCACACCCATCACCACACCCACCCCACACCCACCACCACCACCACCTCCTCTATCACCAGACAAGATGGTTGACTTATAAACATTCTGTTTCCAAGTTTCTGTGGAAACCCATGTTTTTATGTCCACGGAGAATCTCAGTCATCCAGGTTACGGTTGCCCCAAAGGTGCTTTTTCAAGAGGCAACTGGACTTTCTTGTTTCGCTTTGAAGATGTTTCGCTTCTCATCCGAGCAGTCAAAGCTGAAGAAGCTTCTTGGATGAAAAGCGAAATGTCTTCAAAGAAAAATAAGAAAATCCAGTTGTCTCCTGAAAAAGCAACTTTGGGACAACCATGTTTTTATGTGTTCCTAAAAGCCAGTTGGTTTAAACGCTTCTTTTCACTTTTAGACAATTGCCAAATTAACTTATCAGTACCAGGGTCCTTTGAAAATCAGTTAACAACGTTCTGTGGAGTAAATTTAGAAGAAAACCAGGAGGAGATTCCATTTATCTTTCATGTGAACAAAGAAGTGTCTTCTCACCTGAACCTGAAATTGTTACAAACCATAGCAATACTAGAGGTAAGATGGTGCATTTGCTTGCTAGAGCCTCAGTTATTAGAGCAAGCATCCCCATTTCAACAGATAGGCATATATAATGGCTACATAATAATTAAACATAAATTTGATACAGATTCATAAGGGGAAAATAAGTAAATTGATGAGCAGTGGCTTTTAAAAGATATCTATTAACTCTGCCTTAAACATGCAATTTTATTTCACTGAGTCCTGAAAATATTTTTAAATGAACCCATAATAAAGTTAAGCGCTGTAACCCCATAACTGAGCACTAGTTATCATTATTTTTCAGTGGTCCCTGATCCACCTGGAATAATTTTAAAGAAACCAAAAAATCTCCTGCATCTGTAAAAATTTGGGATGGGCAGTAGAAGCAGTAGCTCATGAGAAGAACCAGTGCTTGTGTTCTAGGCATCCCAGGCATTTTGTTGCTGACATTGACCTTCTGCTAAAGTTTGCATTCCCATTTTCCTCTATTTGGATGGACTTCCTGCTGGCATGTATGTAGCTTTATATAATATGATTTACAGCAATTGTGCTTGGTTCCTAGGAAGGATGGAGTGAGGATTTAGAGGTGAAGACTTCAATGGTTGGGAATGCAATTATTCCAGTCTCTGAACTCCCTCTTGAAAAGGAAGTTGAACTGACTGTACCTCTAGGAAGGGTAAATATTTAAGTCTTTGTGTCAAAGTGATAGGCATGATATAAAAGCTGGTGCTGACTCTGTACTGTACAATGTTGCTGGGGAAAGGACTTTTTTATATCACATATTCTCAGACTTCAGCATCTCAGAGAGAGGACATTCCTCCATTATATTTCACCTCATTCCAGTAAACAAACTTTGGTTCTTTTACTTAGCATTCTATTCATTTTATATTGATATCTTTGTAATATGTGCAATCAAACTTTTAGTCAAGAGGTCTGTATATATTTTCTCTTTCTGTCCATTTCTCCCCTTCTATTCAATTGTATCTGATTCTCAGAGACCACCTGGATAAGTCCCCAAAGACTTCCTCACAAGGTTTTACAGGAATGGCTTGCTATTGCCTCCTTCCCAGGGTTGAAAGAAAGTGACTGGCCCAAGGTCACCTAGTTGGCTTTATGTCTCAGATGGGAGTAGAACTCACCATCTCTTGGCTTCTAGCCTGATACCTTAACTACCATGCCAAACTGGCTCTCTATTTTTTCTTATTATCGCATATTTTTATGATTGTCTTACTTTATTAATTGGTAATTAATTGATAACAAACTTTAATTTTTATTTTTGTTCTATCTCCTTTTTCTCTCTCTACGCAGCTTGGAATTCCATATTATTTTTATCACTAGGTTTTTTTTATCATATTTTTTATAATTTTGGCCAATTCGAAGCAGTAAACATATTCCTGCCTCTTGCTTTCCCCACAACAATAAGGTGAATTGGGCTGAGAGACAAGAGTGTGACTGGCCCAAGGTCACCCAGTTGGCTTTCATGCCTCAGGCAGAGCTAGAATTCAGTCTCTTGGATAGTACTGTGCTTTAACCACTACAACAAACTGGCTCTCTATTATGGTGATGTGTGATTTTCTCTGCAATTTTTTTTATAAAGCTAGCATGGAAAAATATATCTCCAAGACTATGGAAGCTACCCTATAGGTAATTGCTTCATACCACCTCCTGGCTCCTTAGCATTCTCTTTTCTTTGCTGAGGTATGACACCATGGTGTTGTATACTTTTTTTTTACTTATTTGATTAAAATGAACAGAGTTATTTATTTTTACTCTTAATAATTCCTCTACAACTTGAGGCCCAAATGATCCTGGTGATAGAACAATTTCTAGTTGATTATTTCTATGTGCCTCTATTATATTGGCCAGCTCTTGACCCTGGAATGGTGGTAAATGAAGACAAGTGATTTGTACCAATGATTGTATTATGAGATGTTAAAGAGTCAACGTGTTGTCTTAGTGAAAGTCTATAGACCCTTTTAGCAAACAATGTAAAGAAAATGCTTCCTGTTTTAACAAATACGTTAGTATGAAGGTTTGGATCATAACAGAGTTAGAAAAAGAGCAAGGGAGTTTTCTTAACACCAAAATAAAGTTAAACATTATATTTTGCATTAGTAAATTTAGTAGAATTCTACTTCTTCCAGGATCACGTTTTGGATCTGACTCTGAAAGTTGAAGAAAGGTGTGTACAACAAACAATATCTGTGAAAATCAAGAGTCACTATTATACATAAGATCAAGTACAAATTAAAATATCTGTGTTGAAGAAAGGGATACCAGGGTTGTAAGTTAGAGCGGGAAATTGAAAAAAAATATTCCAGAAGAAGGCTGTGGTAAAACATTTCCAAGAAAGCCACACGGATGTATTCATGAAGACACCAGGAGTGAGTTTGACCTGAAGATTTTATATTACCTTAATTTACATTATGTCTAAATAATGGGATAAGCTGACTTTCAGTATTATGGATTTAAGGAAAAAATATGCTTCTGCTAGTTAAAACAAAGAATAACAATGTGCAGTTGATTTTTCACTATATACTGAAGTCAATTAAATGGAAGGGTAGAATCTGGATATTTTTATTCTTTTTTTTCCTCCTTTCTAGGAACCATCCCATTGATATGGATGTACGTATTGGCTTTAAACTTTCTAAGGGAGAGCAAGAATTTTTGGCAAGGAGAAAGACTATTGTCTCTCGTGCTTTAAAGAAGGTATTGAAACTGAGGGTGCCACCCTGGAAAGAAGAGGTACAAAACCCATTTGTCTGAAATGGTATAGGGTTTCCTGCCTGGGCAGGGGGTTGGAGTACTGGTAGATGACCTCCAAGTTCCCTTCCAACATTATTATTATTATTATTATTATTATTATTATTATTATTATTATTATTATTATTATTATTATTATTATTATTATTATTATTATTATTATTATTATTGCTTAGTTTTATTCCCTATGATGCAGTTCTTGTTCAGGGGTCAACAAAGCTTTCTTTTTATCTTCTTTAGGGGTAAAGTTTAAACTTGAGGAACTGAGAACATGTTCAATTTTGGAAAAAAAACAAGCCTGATATCAATTCCAATTAGCTAGAATTGACATCCTCAGGCAATGTTTGTCAACTTTAAAATGTGTTGATTCCAAAACCGAGGATTCCTCAGGCAGCATTGGGAGCAATGGGAGCACAAAGAGAAACTGAATCCCTCCTTGACTAGTTAAATTAGCTGAGCCCAAGAAATCCTAGCTAAATTCACAGTTATTTTAACAATGCAAAATTTATTTTTAAGGAAGAAAATGCTGTGGAACAAATGCTTTCTTCTTGTTCTCATTTTATTGTTCCTGTTTTTCCCCTGTAAGATAACATTAAAAAAGATACATCCAGGTAGTCCTTGACTTATCACAATGGGGACTGGTACTTCCATTGCTAAGCCATATGGTCATTAAGTGAGTCACATCTGATTTTATGAATTTTTTGCCATGATTGTTAAACAAATCACATAGGGGTTTCCCTCATTGCCTGATGCACAATACCCATGTGATTTGCTTCTCAGAAGCGCCCTGGAAGGATCACAAATGGCAATCACATAATCCCGAGACACTGCAGCTGTCATTTATTTATTTATGCCTATCTCATACCCATAAATACATATTAATTGCCAAGTGCCCAAAGTTTGCTCATGTCATCAAGAAGATGTTACAACAGTAGACTGACTGCAAGAACCAGGCATAAGTCTCTTTTTTCAGCACTGTCGTAACTTTGAATGGCTGTTAAATGAATGGTTGTAAATCAAAGACTACCTGTAAATGTATCATCTAAAGAAAAAAAAGAGAGAAAGGACCACTTCTCCCTGTCTTAAGAACATCTCTTCATTTCTCTAGGTTCCTATAGTGGCTGTATTAGCTTCTGGAGGAGGGATGAGAGCAATGACCAGTTGTTTTGGCAGCCTGTCTGGTCTACAACAGCTGGGCCTCTTAGATATCCTCACATATTTTAGTGGCATTTCGGGGTCTACGTGGTATGTAACCCAAAATCTCTATCTCTTCCAATCTGGGTTAAATGTCTGTTTAGATAAGATTTGCTATCATAGTTTGATGTTGACACCTTCATGGTTACAATAAGAAGAGATGACCTTAATTCCTGTCACTTAGTAATTGGCTTAACTGTTATGACATAGCCTGTTAGACATGTATCTGGCAAGTGTGAACAGAATAAGGTTGAACTTAGCAAGAATGCTGCTGAGATGTACAACACCAAAATAGAGTGAGGAAGGGCCCTCTTTGAACAGAGGTTATAACTGCATGCAGAAACAAATCCTCTCTTAATCACTTTATAAGACCTTGGTAAGACTGCACTTGGAATATTGCATCCAGTTTTGGTTGCCACGATATGAAAAAGATGTTAAAACTCTAAAAAGAGTGCAGAGAAGAACAACAAAGATCATCAGGGGACTAGAGGCTAAAATCTATGAAGAACAGTTGCAGGAATTAAGCATGGCTAGTCTAGTGAAGCAAAGGGCCAGGGGTGACATGATAGCAGTGTTTATTTATTTATTTATTTTATTTATTGAATTTATATACCGCCCTATCTCCCTTACGGGACTCAGGGCGGTGAACAGGCGATAATAAAAACCACAATAAATATACACAGCCCCTTAGATATGTTCCAATATCTAAGGGGCTGCCACAAAAAAGAGGGGTTCAACCTATTTTCCAAAGCACTAGAAGGCAAGACAAGAAGCAATGGCCGGAAACTAATCAAGGACAGAATCAACATAGAACTTAAGGAAAAATTTCCTGACAGACAGAACAATTATTCAATGGAACAACTTGCCTCCAGAAATTGTGGGTGCTCCAACACTGGAGATTTTTAAGAAGAGATTGGACAAACATTTATCTGAAATGTTATAGTGTTTCCTGCTGGAGCAGGAGGATGGACTAGAAGACTTCCAAGGTCCCTTCCAACTTTGTTATTCTTTTATTTTGTTAAGTGAGCCATGTGGGTAGGCTTAATCTATGAGGATTTTTATATGGAATTACAATACAATTATAATTAATGGGGGGAAAAACTGCAATTCTGGGAGGCCTGTTTAAACTGTGAGATTTAGGCAGTGTTTCTCAACCTTGGCAAGTTTAAGATGTATGAATTTCAACTCCCAGAATCCCCAGCAAGCACGATCCCTAAATCTGCTTTTATTTTTGAGGTATGTGACAGAGGAGCCATAATAAGTAGTCCAACTGACCATGAAGTTGTATTTGGTAATTTCACATGGTTTGTATAGTATTGGAAGAAATAGTTTAAAATATAAACTATACAGAGAAAACAATTATTTTGTTCTTCTCTAGAATTTAGTGAGAATATTTCATTGAAAAAAAACTTTTTATCATAGTAGGTTTAAACCTCACTCCTTACTATTACAATGGCTTAAATGAGCTTAGAATTTATCCTCACCCAATTCTTTTCCTAATATATTTCTATTTTTTGCAGTATAGCACTAAAATCAGAGATGCAGTATTTGACCTTACTCCAGTAATAATGGAATATGTTGTGCAAGAGAAACTATGCCTGACATCCAGGCAATTCACTTACTGCCTATTAAATATTGGAATTATTTGTAGATATTCCATGTCTTATTTTTTTTACTGATATTCAAAATTATGATTTTGGTAGGTCTATGTCCATGCTCTACAAAGATGCTTACTGGTCCCAAAGAAATCTCCAGCATACAATTGACAATGCTCAGAAAATTGTAACAAGTGGAAAAGTTGGGGCATTTTCTGCTGAACAACTAGCATATTATTTTCAGGAGTTAATTGCCTGGGAGAAAACAGGAAGGAAAGCTACCCTTGTGGATTTATGGGGCCTGATCATAGAGTACATCCTAAACAACAAGGTAAAAATTTGAATCCTAAAATTTGTGAAAGAAGAATTACAATATTATGAGGTAGTTTGTTTCTAACTTTAAGACTAGAAATAAATGCAATACTTCAGTAATAACTAAAATGTTTTATTACTAAGAGAGAACCAATTTGATGTAGTTGTGGTAGTTGGTGATAGTGGTGTAGTGATTAAGAACAGCAGGATAAAACAAGGAGATGTGAATTCTAATCCTTCCTTAGGCACAAAGCCAGCTGGGTGATTTTGAATCTCTCTCTCTCAGAGGCAATGGCAAACCACTTCTGAAAATCTTGCCAAGAAACTGCCTGAACCAGTCCAGGTAGCTGGCAGATGTCACTAATGACTCAAAGGCACTATATATTAAAAAAATACTAAAGTATTATTATAAATAGAATAAATATAATGGTTATAATTTCTTGATTGAATAATACTTTTTGAATATGTCCCAAGTTGCAGAGAAAACAAATGAAAGTATGTAATTGTGTATTGCTTAATAGGATGATGTTGAAAGTTTAATGTTATAGTATTAATCCTGTATGGGATTGATGGACTAATTATGTGATGTTTAAAGGTTATGATGGCTGAGAACACATTAGCTTTCCAATGAACTAAATGACCAAAATATGAACAGTATTTATTTTCTATAAGAATGGTACATCTTAGATATTAGTGGGAATTGCTGTTAAAGATGAAGGAGATGTAAATCTAGGTAATTTAAATGGGCAGAACTATTGATTAACTTTTAGTGTGGTAAACATGATTCTTAATATTTAACAAAAATTAGAGTTTGTTTAATGGGTACTTACTTATTCATTTCTAGCCAGGTACTATTATTCATTCTTAGCATCCCTGAATGCAGTATTTCTCAACTTTGGCAACTTTAAGATGAGGACTTCAGTTCCCAGAATTATCCAGCTGGCATGCTGGCTGGGGACTTCTGGAAATTGAAGTCCACTCAATTTAAACTTGCCAATGTTGAGAAACACTACCCTAATGTGTTGAACTGAAACTTCTATAATTATCAGAAGGCAGCCAGACTGAGGAAGGTATAGCAGAGTATAACGCTGTTAAGAATTTCACTTGCAAAACTTAAGTGTATATCAACTGACTGTGATGTTTTACTTTATTGTACCCAGAAGGACCCAACAAAGCTATCTGACCAACAGAAAGCAGTCATAAAGGGACAAAATCCCTATCCCATTTATGCAGCTCAAAATGTGAGGATGAATATTAAAACCAGCGAATTTACAGGTAAGAGGATTGGATTGAAACTGGATTGCAAGGTAGCTAAAATCAAACGCAGTCTGAAATCACGCAAAGGTAATTTTTCTCCATTCTGGATAAAGCAAAGGTGGAAATGAAGTCAGAGGCAAAAAGATATTCTCTTAAGTTTTTGCTTTGGGGAAAATGGGAGGTGGGAGTACATCAAGTTGAGCTCCTGAACAAAAGGTGGGTATAAATCTAAGAAAGGTATATATGGTCTTGGAGAAGAAAATAGTAATGTGACTAAGAACTTTAAGAGCTAATGTTCTTTCTTTCTTTAGAATGGGTTGAATATACACCCTATGAATTTGGTATTCATAAATATGGGGCTTTTATACGCATGGAAGACTATGGCAGTAAATTTTTCATGGGACTATTGCTTGAGAAACATGAAGAGCCCAGAATCTGTTTCCTCCAAGGTAAAGTCATAAGCTGGTGATGAGGTGGTTATTTTTTTTTTTTTACTAAACAACTGAATTTTTTTTTTACCCATGTAACATTTTGTTTATAGGGATTATATGTATTGTAAATTGTTTAAATTTATTGTAAACTTTTTTAATTTGCTGTTTCTCTACTTTGAGGTTTTTTATTAATAAAAATGGGCTAGACATCTTATAAATGGGGACAGATGGAGGCGAATCCAATCAAGTGGCTGATTTGCTTGTGTGGTTGCTGCCATGGAGGGCATTTTAATGGGTTCTTATTAGATGGTGGATTTTTTAAATTTTGTAAGTTGCCTGGAATCACCTATGTGTGAGTTGGGCAGCTGTATAAATTAGTTCAATAAATAAAAGAAATAAATAAGGTGATTTTTGGATAAAGACCTCTATGAAAGGACACAAATTCTGCATTCCTTAGCTCCCCACTCTTCTCTTAAATCAAACTCACCAGCACTGGTCTTCATCACTGTTGATTTAGAAATCCAGAGTGCATGCTATGATCACCATATCCAACAAGTGGGTTAAAAAAAATGTCCCTCAATTGTTAGTCTATAATTTTCACAAATTTATTACTTTATAGCTAAGCCTCTGACGCAAAGTGTTATTACAATACACTGTTATTAAGTGCAGTGAAATTGTGCAGTCAAGATATACCTGATCCACTTCTTTATTTCAAATAATGCTTGTTTTGCTTTTCATTGTGAGTTTGGCTGCTTGGCAATTGGATAACTGATTCAATTCTGATAATGATTCTATTTTGAAGAGTGTTGTATGGCATGGCTATAACTGTTTTGTCCCTATTACCATTTTTGATCCTGTCATCTGTACTCAAATGTCAAGGAGTGTAAACCCTACATATTCCACAATAAGAAAACTCACACCAGGTATTAATGAATCAAAGCAAATCTTCTTAATTTGCTTCATCCTGTGCCTTACAGTTTGACCATTGACTTTGTTTGTCAGAAGGTCGCAAAAGGTGATCACATGACCCCAGGACACTGCAACCATCATAGATATGAATCAGTTGCCAAGCATGCAAACTTTGATAATGTAACCATGGGGATGCTGTAATGGTAATAAGTGTGAAAAATGGTCATAAGTCAATTTTTCAGTGCCATTGTAACTTTGAATATGTCACTAAATGAATGGCTATAAGTCGAGGACTACTTACAGTAGTAGCCAAAATTGTGGAAACCTTTTGGGAAAAGTGTATTTTTGAACTTTGATGGCTAATAACACCCCTTTTTTGGAGTAGTATCATAAAATTATATATCATTGGAAAGATAATTTAATCAAAAATGTAATGCAACAAAGTTTGTTCAATTATCTGTACTGTATTCTATGAAACGTTATAGCCAAATAAGCAGAAAAAGGAAGCACAACTTGCTTAAGTTGATATCAGGTAGCTTTCCTTCATCTGATTGTAGCCAATGAGCATAAGTGTTTAGAGAGCTAATCAGGTGTCATCTTGTTTTGGCAATGAGCCAATCAGATCACAGTAGGATTCAGTTATTGATGTCATGTATTGAAGCTGAGAGGAGGACATTTGTCAGGGTGTTTTTTTTCTTTCATTTAGTGAGCTTGTAAAACATAATAAAATTAAAGTAATGGTGCAAAGAGTTGACTGGTTGCCCAGAAAGTGTAAAATAGTATTATTAAGTGAACAAGGCTACAGTTATAAAGAAATTAGAAGAAAAATAGGTGGAAACTTAACCAAAGATGGCATTTCTACGGTACACTTTTCCCAAAAGGTTTCCACAATTTTGGCCACTACTGTATATAGTAGTTGGATCTTGGTATCATTAATGTGAATCAACCTTTGCTGCTTCTTGACTTCACTGATAGTAGTGTGTAGGGATGAGAAAATGCACAAACTAGTAATAATAGCGATCCATAAGTGATGCTCAGCTGAATCCTCAGAAAGTAGTACCAGTCTGTAATGATTTGAAAAATCTCTTTGCTTCACTTCTATTGCAGGAATTTGGGCCAGCGCCTTTGCAGGCAATATAGATGACATGTGGGAAGATGCAGAGATTTCTCAGCTGAAATTCACAGAATCTGTGAAAGATGCCATCAGAATTGTAGGTAAAGGATATTATTTTCAGCATTTTTTTTTTAAAAAAAATGTCTGTGAAGCATTTTCCTACTTAGGATTTCTCTCTTTTTACTGACCAAAAAGATACTGCCTGTTGCAATTATTATTTGCTGTTACAAGCTTCTTTCCTTTGTTTATATAATATACAATGGAAGCTGTTCCTGTAAACATTTGGGGTTTGTTCCTACCACAGTCAAAAATTGCTCAGGATAAAAGTCCTTTATTCAAAATATACTGGAAAATGGATCTCTAGGACAATTCTAAATAACATTAGAACTAAGAGTATGCATTACAAAATGCATTACAATACTGGAATATTTAAAAAAGCATTTATAGAAACTGCTTGCATAAAGCCAATATTTTGCGTTCCAGAAATAATCCAATATTTACTGACATTTAACTTGTTTAATCTAAGGGGTGCACATTTTCTAACAGGTCAATGTGATTCTATGATTTTGAAACCAAAAATAACTATAGTTTGTCTGCCTGCTATAGATAAACATAGCATGATCTTATTTTGAGGGCACTACCATTTTTGAACTGGTGTGTGATCAATATGAGACTGATACAATGACATACATATATTAAACATTTCACATATAATTTGGATGTGAAGTGAGGTAATTAATGAGATGCAGAGAATCTTGAAGGTTACTTTAAGATGATTACCTTCTAGTACTTTCTGCAAAATGCATTGTGTAGCTATTCCATCTTTCCAGATTGTCTTTGGTAAGAAAAATGGTAGTAGAATCCATTTATTTACAACTAAAACATGATTTCTATAAAAAATGCATGAATGCGAAAAGGAGATTGCTTGGAATATTTTTTTTCTACAGTTACATTTCTTAATGTTCATTCAGAATTAAAAAAATCTGTCATTTAAATTTGTGTAGGTTTCCAGCCCTTTGGTACTGTCCATGGGGTTTTCATGGCAAAGATACTGGAGTGGGCTGCCATTTCCTTCTCCAGTAGATCACATTTTGTCAGAACTAATGAGAAGGAAGGACTCACTGGAGAAGAGCCTAATGCTGGGAAAGATTGAGGGCAATAGAAGAAGGGGACGGCAGAGAATGAGGTGGCTGGATGGAGTCACTGAAGCAGTAGGCGTGAGCTTAAATGGACTCCAGAAGATGGTAGAGGACAGGAAGGCCTGGAGGAACGTTGTCCATGGGGTCGCGATGGGTCGGACACGACTTCGCAACTAACAACAACAACAAGGTTTCCAGCCTTGTGTATACTTATTGAAAATTTTTAACTGAAGTTTTTTTCTGAGATTCTTGAAAAAAGAACCATGTTTTCTTGAAAACATATAAATTTCAAATATAACTTCTTAGCATCTCTTTTTCATTAATTTTGGTTCCATGAGGTTAGGCTGGCATATCTGTGCGGTTGGCACAGTTTCAAGCTAATGTAGTTTATTCTACTCACTAGTGGTGAAATTGGCTGTGTAATGGAATAATGTAACAGAGGTGACTTCAACTATGCAGCCTTTTGTCTTCATTTTGCAGATGAACTGTTGGGTTCTCAGTCTCTTGACCCTTCACTGAAACAGTCTCAAGGTATCATGCCAGGAGGAGTCTTTACACATTTATTTAGCAATTTAGTTAAATCACGAATCACCACAGGGGAAAATTTTAACTTTCTTCATGGACTGCATCTTCATCGAAACTATGTGAATGATCAAGAATTTGTAGCATGGAAAGGTAATGCTGTGCATATGAATTTTTGCTGTAAACTAACTGACTTTTGGGTCACAGAATTTCAAATATGAAATAGATGCTACCCAGGTTTATGCTGCTTTATAAGGGCAAGTAAGGTAGTTTGTATTCTGCAAGCATTGTAGGAAAAATTCTAAGATAGCATCTAAAGAGGCTTTAACTTCATTCTACTCTGGGTAGAGTGAACTGAAGTAGTAGCAATACAAGAATTCTGATTAATTCTATTTTCCAACTGAGAAACCTATATATAGACAAATCATGGCATTTTATTATTGAACTGGTTCTTTTGATGTAAGGGGGCGGATGTCCACAATCATCACAGTCAGTACAATCTACCTATGAGTTACTGATGAAATCCTAGAAGGAGAAATACTTCCCTGGCTTTTAGCAGCTCCTAATCAAGAAAGAAAAGGAGTGGAGAATTACAAAACAGGTGGAAATCCAGACAAGGAAGAAAAGGAGATGGAAGCTGTGAGTTTGGAAGTGGGAAGAGTTCAGAAATGGAGAAAGGATGGAAAAGAGAACCAGAAGGAGAGAATGGAAGAAGCACCTGAATGTTCCAGAGAAGGGAGGAAGATATGAAATGGACAAGGTATTGGTGTGAGGGTTAACATGTGAACCAATGATTCCCAGGCCAGAGATGCCCATTATGTAAACCATCAAACATTGCATCAAGAAGCAGTTAAATGAGAAGAGTGGGCAGAAGAATTAAGTTTAAATCCTTGATGTTTGAAATCCATTTATATCTTCTCACTGGCTGTGGGAAATCAACTGTCAATATGACATAATTCTAGATTAATCACAGCTCAGATGGCTAGATTCTGTGCAGTAGCATTGGGGATTCGCCAGAAACAGAAATAAACATTTTAGATCTTTTTAATATTTTAAAATTAATTTTATTACGTGTTTTTATCCAGCATTAGACTATACTCAATGTATGTTTATTGTCAGGTCAGTATGACTCAGTCTCTCTGAAGGTAGCTAGGTTTTGTTATACTGTCTGTAAAACTAGGCAGACCTTGGTTACCCATTGATTACATCATTAATTGTAATATATTGCTATGTCTTGTTGTGTTTGGTTCTGTTCAGTTTTATTTGAATGTTTAATTTATGTGTTGGCCTTTGGCTGTAATAATAAATTGATTCTAGATTAAAGATTCTAATATGGTTGAACCACGCCTAAGGGTTGAGCTAGTTAATTGAACCATGCCTCTTGCCAATCCAGCAGTTCAAAACCATGCAAATGTGAGTAGATAAATAGGTGCCATTTTGGTGGGAAGGCAACAGGATTCTGTGCACCTTGGCATATAGAATTGTCATGCTAGTCACATGACCACAGAAGTGTCTTTGGAAAGCACTGGTTCCCTCAGCTAAGAAACAGATGTACTGCCCCCTAGAGTTGGAAACAACTGGGCAGATGAAACCTTTACCCTTTCTGTTTTAGGGTTGAACTAATCAGCTGTTCCATACCTTAGGATTGAGCTAAACTGCAATTCAGCAAAGCTGTGATTAACACCCGAGTACTGGTTGAGAATCCTAATAACCCCAATCTAACAAGGAGCAACGTGACTTTAGGGCAATACAATTCTTATTGTTTCCAATCAGTTTTCATTTTTCATATGAACACACAGCATATTGATTTTCTTTTTAAGTTATCCTTTGACAAATCTGTTTCAATAATAATGCTTTTGGGATATTTCAGGGACACATCTGGATGCTGTACCCAATCAACTGACACCTGAAGAAAGCAGTCTGCATCTAGTGGATGGGGGATTTGCTATCAATTCCCCCTTTCCATTGGTGCTTCAGCCAGAGAGAGACGTGGATGTGATCTTCTCATTCAATTACTCTTGGCAAGCTCCTTTTGAAGTGAGCATTATAAATAAACTTAAAAGTAAAGGCTTAGAATCCTCTGAATCTGCTATACCATATGTGAATATTGCTCTTTAATTCTAGTTTATGACAAGGCATTATTACGGGACCA
>NW_015387749.1:100161-113227 GCF_001527695.2 Protobothrops mucrosquamatus | reverse complement strand
GTTAAGTAACAATGTAAAGTGCAATGTCATGTGATTGCACTGCTTAGAGATTACAATTCCAGCACTCTAGGCCAGGGGTCTGCAACCTTGACGATTCTGGGAGCTGAAGTCCACAAGTCTTAAAGTTGTCAAGGTTGCAGACCCCTGCGTCTAGGCAAAGAAGGTTACAGATGGGAATCACTTGACTGTGTGTACTCTATGATGGCTGGTTGTGAAGAACCACTTGTTCAGCACTGTTGCATGGTAGCTGAAATGAATAGTTATTGGCTAAAGACCACTTGTGCTCCCTGCAACTGGCTTGTTTCCTAAATAAAGAACTCTGCATTTGTTTCTGTTATTTTTGAATCTTTTTTTTTTAGGGTATTAGCCATGGTGCTCAATTTTCTCTTGTATGAAAAGTTACAGATAAATTGATATTCACTGCTTGGGACTGTACTACACCAAGACTGTACTACTTATGCTACAGTGTCATATTGAGTCAACACTAGAGTAGTATCTACTTCATTCTCTGAATAGTTCTCAGTTCATTCTCAGTCTTACCTTGGAAATGATCTCTTCGGCAACTCTTTCTGCTGATGCTCATTACCTAATTTCACTTTCTCAAAGAATCATGGCAGTTATAAATACTTGGTTAATACAGTACTGGTTCAACGTAATGTATTATTTCTTCCACCAACTGGGAGTTTATTGTATTGGAAACTGTCCTGCTAAGATATTCTACTGGGTTAAAACTCAATTGTGTTCATTTTCAAAATGTCAGCATAGCTGATTTTTAATTTAGTATATATCTGGAACTTTTCCTTATCTCATATCAGGTCTTGCATCAAGCACAGAGATATTGTGAAGAAAGAGGCATTCCTTTCCCACACATTGCTGTGACTGATAGTGATAAAAAGCAACCAAAAGAGTGTTACATGTTTTTGAATGCTACAGATCCCAGGGCCCCCATTATTCTTCATTTCCCCTTGGTGAACGAAACATTTAAAAAATACAAAGCACCAGGTAAGTAATGCATTGATTGATTGACTGATTATATGCCATCAAATTGCTATCAAATTGTGGTGGCTTCACAAATTGACAGGACAATCTGTCCCCAACCTGCCTGTTCAAGTCTTCCAATGGTGCACTCATCACTGCTATAATTGAGTCCATCCACCTTGCTACTGGCTATTCTCTTCTGTTTTTTTTTAGAAAAGTTGGGACTTTGAATAATGTGTTTAAAATATGATAATTTTAGCCTGGTCATGTGGGCCTTGAGTGAGAGCTCTAGATTTGTTCTGTGCTCTGTTTGTTTTCTTGGCTATCTATGGTATTCTCAAGTGTCTTTTCTATCACCAATGTTCAAAAGTGTCAATACTTTATCTTGTTTTTTCAAACTGCAAATTTTACTTCCATAGAGTATCACTGGGAAACCATTGCTTGCACAATTCTGTATGATTCTGGTCTTGTAAATTGATTGATTATGTGCTATCAAGTCCTTTTTTGATTCTTAGCATCCACATAGTTAGAGATTCACCATGACGGTCTAAACCAGGGGTAGTCAACCTTGGCTCTTTTATGACTTGTGGACTTCAACTCCAGAATTCCTGAGCCAGCTATTCTGGGAGTTGAAGTCCATGAGTCATAAAAGAGCCAAGGTTGACTACCCCTGGTCTAAACTGATCTTTATGGTACACTCATTACTACTGCAAGTGAACCCATCCATCTTGTTGTTGATCATTGTCTTTTTCTGTTTCTTTCCATCTTTCTCACCATTAGAGGTTTTTCCAGAGACCCACATCTTTGCATAGTGTATCAGAAGTATAATAATTTGAGCCTGGTCATTTGTGCCTGGAATAAGAACTGGTTGATTTATTCAATGACACACAGTATTCTTATGGGTCTTCTGAGTTCAAGTTTAAAAGTGTTAATATTCTTATAGGCCATAGGAGGAACAAAATTACAATGAATGGCACAATTATTGCCAGTTTACTAAAATCATGGAAGGTCCAAGCTATTGATGTATTAAATTACATTGATTAGTTAGAGCAGGGCTTTTCAACCTTTTCACCCATTGTACCACTTTTAGGATATGGCAACATCCGAGTACCACCAGTCGCCTAGCAAGGTGTCAAAAACTTGATGACCAAAAAAAAAAAGAGGAAAAAAGTGATAAAGTACAGGTAGTCCTCAACTTACAACAGTTCGCTTAGTGACTGTTCAAAGTTACAATGGCACTGAAAAAAGTTCCCCCCAAGCCACAGCCGAGCAAGACACCTGCCTGCCCGTCCAGCAGCGCTCTTCCTCCTGTCCGAGGTTTTCATTGTTGTGAGCATTTCTGTTGAGGATTGGCAGCAGGGGTGGAGTGGGGGGTGTTTGGTTTTTATTCCCCCCATCTGCTGGGTGGTTGCAGCAGGTTTTGGTCACTTCACCCTGGGACACTGTGACCATCATAAATATGAATCAGTTGCCAAGCATCTGAATGTAAATCACAAGACCCTGGAGATGCTGCAACATTCCAGCTGATTGGCACTTCTTCTGGGCTAAGCAGAAGCGTCAGGATCAGTGCTGCTTTCCAGCTGATTGGTGCTTCTTCAGGGCTCAGCAGAAGCACCAGGATCAGCGCCGAGCTCCAGGTGCAGCCTGGCACTGATCCTGGCGTTTCCACTGAACTCTGACAGCCCCAAAGAAGCGCCGATCAGCTGGAAAGCGGCAGTGATCCTGGCGCTTCCGCTGAGCCCTGACAGCCCTGCAGCTCCAGCCATCTCTCGCTCAGGCTTGTGCGGTGCTGCCACCGGTTCAGCTCATTCCCCTCTCCCGCTACCACTTTTCTAGGATGGTCGCGTACCACCTGCCAGGTGCCAATGTACCACAGGTGGTACCCGTACCACTGGTTGAAAAGCCCTGAGTTAGAGGTATTAAATAAAATGCCACACTACATTATAAATTAGTTTTCAGTAATTCTAATATCTTTATACATAAAAATACTTTATACATAAAAAATAAGATGGAACTAAAAACACAAGATTATTTTGTGTTGTTTTCATGTTTTGAAAAGTATATGGAATACTAACCGGTTTTCTTTATCTTTTTTCACAGAATGTGCAAATTCAATTCTATTTTATTTTAAGGGGTATTGGTGTACTGTATCTATATGTATGTTTGTACAAGTTAGTGTGTATATGCAAGGCCTCCATGAGAGAGGTAAAAAAACTCAGAAATGTCAAATGTAACACTGAAATTTTGTCCTTGTTATATGTGCCACATGTAAGGTGCAATTAAAAGAAAGGAACACGGCTCTGATTGTATAGTCAACAATCTTTTTTGACTTCTGTTCATCCCTGTATGAAAATGTGTGCTATGCATTCCTTTTTCTAAAATACTTTTAGGATCTTGCAACTTTCTTAATTGCTATTTTTCAACTTGTTTCTGAGTTAACAAAAGTAATGATTCAGTGGCAAATCTAGGCAAACTGCTAACTTTTTTCTTCTCTTGTTCAAGGAATAAACCGTGAGACCGAAGAGGAAAAATCCTTTGGTGACTTTCAAATATATACAGAAGATAGTCCTTATAGTTCCACAAACCTCACCTATGACCCCATACAATTTGATAGATTGCTGCAATTAAACTGTTACAATATTATCAACAACAAGGATACGATTTTAAAAGGTCTCACTATGGCCATGATGCGAAAGAAGTTCAAGAAAAAGAGAAAATGACACACACACAAACACATATAATTAGACTTGTTGGTAAAAGCTGGATGACTAAGCACCAAAATGCTTAAGTAGTTGAGAAGACATATGAAGCTTATACTTTCCTAAGAAAGTTTAAAATTTGGAGTTTTTGCAGTGATGGCAGAGGCAAGCCAATTGTATAAGCAAGATTGAGCAGGTGCAATTTTAATAGTAGCAATATTAAAATGCGTATTAATTTGTGTCTACTTTTCTTGTATTCTTCCTATACACTGCATATTCATATGCTAATTTAATGCAACAGGAAGCTAAAGGCTTAACCTAAACATTTAAACAATAAACATTTTGAAAGGAGAAAAGTCATTCCGCCCCCACAATATTAATCACAGCACATTCTGTGTTTGGTAATGTGACAGTATCTTTACAGGAATTTTGTTTGGCACATACACCCAGGCAATTATTGGTGGAGGACCTTTCAGTTGCTGATAGAACTATTTTACAGAAGTCACAAGTACCTCTCATAGATGGGTACTTTACTTGCCTTTGGCATTTTGCCATTTGCAAAATGACAAAGGCAAGTAAAGTACCATCTATGAGAGGTACTGGATTTTGTGTGGAAAATGAGTCCCTCCCTGGCCAGAATCCTAGATGGTTATCTACAAGGTGGAAATATCTTAATGCAGATAATCTTCATATGTGGCCTATTCTATTAAAGGTATTGGAATGGTATGGATGCTTTGAAACTTATTTTTCTGCAGTCATTGGGTGCTCAACTACTGACAAGTCAATAAGTATCCTGTTCTGACTCCTCAATTTTGTGCCAAACAGAATTCCTTCCTAAAAAAAAAAAGAAGCAAAAGATAGCAGTATTTCTCAAATGTTTGCCATGGTGACATACACCTTGGCATGTTGTTTCTGATTTTGGCACCTATATTGTGCAGCACTACCCAGCTATATTGCCGAAGTAAAGGAGTTGGGAACTGAATGTGCCTGCCATTTGTTCTAGCACTGACGATGTTACCTAGTTTGGTAATGAAATGTCCGCAGGAAAACAACTAAGATCAGAGAGCACAAGGACCCCTCATTTCAATCCTGAGCTACAGATATTCTCTTCTATTTGCTCCAATAGCTCTGTAGCCGATTTGAATTAGTCAGCACTGTAGATTGGTCTTGCTGCATGAGAAACAAGTGCTTGCAAAAGGAGGTTTCCCATCTGCATGAACCCTCCTGACTGCAGCAGAGAGAATGGGTTGAAGCACAATAGTGAGAGGTGAGTTCTGGGGCTGACTGGTGTGAGACTCAATGTCTAATAGAGCAGAAGGGTATAGAAGTGTATTATGTAAGTTTACAAAGCTATGAGATTTTATTACCAGTGCCCACACATCATACTGAAGCTGTGTTTTTTAACTCTGGTTTATTGAATACAGGTAGCTCTCAACTTACGACCACAATTGAGCTCACAATTTCTGTTGCTAAGTGAGACAGTTGTTAATTGAGTTTTGCTCTAATTAACTAATATAAATATATTCAATCACAAAGGCACAATAGAAGAGCAAGTCCATATTATATATGTCAGTGTCTTCTTTGTAGTGCCATTATTGACTTCTTGTAGTCAATGTGTAACTTGGTAAGATAGGATGCTAATGTATAAGGAGTGACAGAGCAAGTGATAAGACACTTCATGCAAAGGCTTGTTTCAATCATTCAATTATCTACTTTAAAGCATCCTTCTTTCTTCATTTGACTTCTTCCTAAAAAATGCTCAAACTTTTTACAGTAATGTAAATGCTATCCATTCTCTGGCAATTCACCAGGGACTTATTGCAGGGCTCTACTTATTGTAGAGACATTTAGTCCATCTTTGTGAGAGATTAAAACATTAAAAATTCCTTTGAATGGCAGCATCATAATGAACAACTAGGGCTCATTGTGCAAAAAGTATAGGGATTCTTAAAGGCTTTGATATGCAGGTTCTGAGGTTTTGCTTGATAAAAAATACAGGAAACCAGAAGTTGCCTTCAAGAGTTATGTGTTTATTCAGCTGAACAAAAATGGGCTTCTCTAAAAAGAGAAAAGCCCCAAATATTGAAAAAGCCTTATTTTTATACCTACTTTGATTACATAAGCAATTCACCCAGCAAAGCTGACACACATAAGATAAAGACTTCGCCCTTTAAGGCTGGCATACTGTAGATAAGAAGGAAGAAAGCAGAAGTAGCTAATATGTTCCCTTTTGGGTGATTTGGGTGTTTTCCCAAGGTACCATATATTCCTGGGTGGGTTAGAATATTGGGTGTTTCCTTTGCAGTCCTTTCATGAGCTTGCATTCATGGTTCTGCAAGTGGCCAGAGAGAACAGAGCCATCTGCATGTATTCACAATTGCTACTGTCCCCTAAGCCTGGGTCAACATAATCCCCCCTTTCATACTTCGAGTTGTGCGCAGAAGTATGACCATCAAACTGAAGAGACAGAGGATAAGCTTCTGCAGTATGTTGTCCACATCATTTAGGACAAGCAGAGGTGATTAGGGGAAAGCAGTGAATGACACAACAGAAAGCAAGAACAAATAGAAGACCAATAAATAATTCCCTAAACCATCCCCATCCTGGGAGCCACCTGGTAAGAAATGAGAATATAACACTGAAGACCCCCCATGCAGTATCAGTAGAAATCTTCAGAGCTTTAGGGTAATTCTTAATTCCTTACTCCATAAGATGGATGATGTGACTAATATTAACTTGATAATCAGTTATAAAAGTGCAGCAATGTGAGTGAATTAAAGCGCGCACCCCACCTTTTGCAGTCAGTACCATATCCAATGCTTGGCGATTCTGTACCACTACCTCCCGTATCTTTCCCTATTCCTTATTGAGTTGTGTAAATGCCAGTATGGTGTGGTTAAACATTTCCTCTGTCCAGTCACCTAATTCTATAATAGAATTATAATTCAAACTAACTCCTATAGCTGGAATTAATGCTTGTGCAATGGCATTTCCCAGGCCATGAGGTACAGGATGGTGTTCAATATGTTCTTCATGCTCAAGGTGGCCCTCATCCTGCTGATTGTGAATGCGGAAGTTCCAATCATTATGTTGGATAATACGAACAGAGGGAAAGATAATTCCTATGGTACATGTACCAGACCAGTAAGCTGGCAAAGATTTATAGGCAAACCGACCACAAAGGAACCACCAGTCTGGGTGGTTAGCAAGATAAATGCCTGGTTTGTCTTCCAACCCCTCAGGCATATAAGCTCTAACACCAGACATAGAAGCCGTAAGACCCATTGCTGCAAACAGACTACAAAGAGCAGAGGAGTCCTTCTTGTAGTCTGATGACATCTATGCCAACCATCCCACATGCTGGTACTAACCTTCCATGTGACTGTGCAAGGTGCATAGATCCCTAACATATCTGGAAGAAGAATTAAAATGACCAAGGCAAGCTGCTGCAGGGTGCTGTATACGTGCCCCTAGGCAGCATATCAGATACCTTACCTTGGGCTTTATCGTGCAAAGTACCCGTTTTAGGTCTAACCTCAGCATTATGGGAAATTTTAGCTGATAACTTAATAGAATTTCTTGGCTGATGTTCATGCAGATCTGTCAAATGTCCTTCATCAGCCACATAATGCAGAGTCCCCCAATCTTTCTGGCTTTCTGGACTAGTAGGTGGAGGGAGAGGGGATGGGTCTGTGTGAGCAGTGGGCACATACATGCGCATGCAGCTCTATTTGTACAAGTGGCAGGCATGCGCACTGGCTGCTTGTACAAGTGGGGATGCATGCATGTGCTCCCCTGCCACTTCCATGGCCCAGTTCCAAACAACTCAAGGCCTAGTAGTGGCTGTGTTCCGGAAGTTGGGGACCCCTGACATGAAGAACAAAACAAAGAATTCTCCTCCAATTTCAATATTGTTAGTGTGTCAGAATTTGTTGGCAGTTGATATCTCAAGCATTAATAGAATCAGAGGTCTAAGGGTAGAATATGGAAGTAATCATCCAAATTGGGCAGTAACTGCAGAGGCAGGCAACACAAAGTAGGCTTGTAGTCATATTTCATAAGTAGCAGGTAATGAGAAGATCTGGAGACTGTTTCACTCAGAGGATAATATCCTTGGGATCTAAAAATTGATGGGTGTGTGTTATACACTGCTTAGTAAATGCTTCTGGCAGAGGCTTCTGCAGCAAGTCACATCAACATCTAAATAACAAGGTGTACAAAGATGCCATCATTATGTACTTGCATACCAAGATAACATAAATCATGATAGTTTCATGATAATTTCATTACTTGTTTCTTGGAGATGCTGTGGCTCTTGGAAGATATAATTAAGAGTACAGGATCAGCAGGAGAGGTGACCTAATGACATTAGAGCCGGACTCCCAGGAATCCCAGCCTGAAATCCATAGTAACTTATATGAACACTTTTCAGTGTCAAGAAATGAGATTAAAAGTTAAATTCAAATTCATTATTAGCATTCAAATAATACTAATAAAGCTTTCAATTAACGGAGAAGTTTTTATTCTAGAATGATTTAGAAGATCATATAACTCGAAACTTAGATAAACAATGGCATCTTATTTGTTTTCTTACTCAAGTATCAAGTAAATCTTAGACATATTGTGTTATGAAAAGCATAATTCTCTCCCCTATCCCTCCACAATATTGTTCAAGTTGTTGTTGTTATTTGCGAAGTCGTGTCCGACCCATCGCGACCCAATGGACAACGTTCCTCCAGGCCTTCCTGTCCTCTACCATCTTCGAAAGTCCATTTAAGCTCACGTCTACTGCTTCAGTGACTTCATCCAGCCACCTCATTCTCTGTCGTCCCCTTCTTCTATTGCCCTCAATCTTTCCCAGCATTAGGCTCTTCTCCAGTGAGTCCTTCCTTCTCATTAGGTGGCCAAAGTATTTGAGTTTCAAGTTCAGGATCTGGCCTTCTAAAGAACAGTCAGGGTTGATCTCCTCTAGGACTGACCAGTTTGATCACCTTGCAATCCAGGGGACTCACAGGAGTTTTCTCCAGCACCATAGTTCAAAGGCCTCAATTCTTTTGTGCTCAGCCTTTCTTATGGTCCAACTTTCACAGCCATACATTGCAACTGGGAAAACCATGGCCTTGACTATATGTACTTTTGTTGGCAGAGTGATGTCTCTGCTTTTTAGTATGCTGTCTAGATTTGCCATAGCTTTCCTCCCCAGGAGCTAGCGTCTTTTAATTTCTTAGCTGCAGTCCCCATCTGTGGTGATCTTGGAGCCCAGGAAGATAAAATCTGTCACTACCTCCATTTCTTCCCCATCTATTTGCCAGGAATTCAGAGGGCCGGATGCCATGATCTTGGTTTTCTTAATGTTGAGTTTCAAGCCAATGTTTTCACTCTCCTTCTTCACCTGCATCAAGAGGCTCTTTAGTTCCTCTTCACTTTCTGCCATTAGAGTGGTATCATCTGCATATCTTAGGTTGTTGATATTTCTCCCGGCAATCTTAATTCAACTTTTGATTCATCTAGCCCTGCCTTTTTCAAGTACTGCAGTAGAATTCCTCTACATCTTTGACCCTGCTTTTGACATGATTTTCTGATCGAAAGATGTGAAAATAATTCTCTCTGCCTCAGAGGTAAGACATTTTATTATGTGAACAGATTATTTAACAAATAGCACTAATTATCCTAAGTATTTACACTACAACTAAATTTGAAAGGAAGGAAGTTGCAATAATATTGAACAAAACACCCTATAAACATGGGCCTCCAGAAGGGAGGCATGACAACAAGATTCCACCATCATGCTAAGCAACATCCCTTCTCTTTGTAAGTCTTCATAGCAATAGCAATAGCACTTAGACTTATATACCGCTTCATAATGCTTTACAACCCTCTCTAAATGGTTTACAGAATCAGCATATTGCCCACAACAATCGGGGTTTTCATTTTACTGATCTGTAAAGGATGAAAGGATGAGTACCTTGAGCTGGTCAGGATCATGTCACACTCATAAAGTATGGGGTTTTAATGCTACACTGCTATGTTGCTTTTGTTATTTTGACACCTCTGCCTGCAAAGATTTATTTTATTTTTTAAAAATAATTTTACTAAACTTATCAAAGTATAAAATATAAATAAAAATAAAAATAATGGGACTTATAGAGATTTGTGGACATTTCAGTACATGGGCATCCCCAGGGGAGTCAAAAAAATCAAGTTGATGACTGCAACTGCTCAATTGAAGCCCTGTTCCTTTTTATGTACATTGTATGAGACATGAAAAAAGGAGCAGGGCTTTGATGATGCTCTTGTAGTTATTATCCTGATTTTTTTTTTAAATCATCTTACAGGTGTCCTGTTTTAGTATCACTGAATGTAATACTTCATACAAGGGAGTTTGTTCAAAGATGCATGGAAGCTTTATTTTCAATCAATCAATCAATCAATCAATCAATCAATCAATTAATCAATTGTTTATTAAATTCATATACATAGCTGCTCATCTTGCAAATGTGACTCTGGATGGCTAAAGTTACTAAATAATGAAAAAAATGATGAAAAATTCTTCCCAACACTGCAAGGATGGCCATTTGAAAGTTTTAAACACTACATCATCTTTTTTAAAAAAGAAAAGGAATTCTTTTTTCTTTTCTCTTAATATCTTAGGGAGAAGGTGACAAATTCTTAGGACCAAACGCAAAACATAAACTCAGAGACAGCAAATCAAGGAAGAGAGTGGTGAGAAGGAAAGGGTATTCAGATATAAAACAGGAGATGCAGGAAACAAATGCAGGGTTAGCCACAATGGGCTCAGATGCCTGTACACTAATGTTCAATGTACGGGAACAATCAGGGAGAACCTGAAGTCCTAGTACATGAGGGCAGGTATGATATTGTTGCTATTACTGAAACTTGGTGAAATGGAGACCACAACCGGAGCATAACACTACATAGACAATTTGTTCAAAACAAACAGACCCAACAAAAAAGGAGGAGTTGCATTTTATATAAGAATTACTACACCTTTACAGAAATAGATAATACCAAGGAGGAAAGCCTTCTTGAAAATATATGGGTGAATATTAGGGGGGAAAATGACATCGGTATGTACACATCGATTAGCTGAGGTGTGCAGGAAACACACTGTAGTAATGAGGGACTTTACCTAACCTAACCTCAACTGGAAAACTGCAGTGAGAGATTGAACGGATTCCTGATGTATGTAGCTGACAACTTTGTCATCTTAAAGGTGGAGGAGGGAATAGAGGGTCAACTATACTTGAATTAATTCTTACTAATAGGGATGAAATAGTTGAGAGAATGGAAGTTTTAGGAACCTTGGAGAGAATTCACCTAAAGCAGGCACTGACAACTGAACAAAGTCAAACTAGTGTTTTAGACATTAAGAAAGCTGACTTCAACAAACTAAGGAAGAGAATAGGAAGAATTCCATGGATGGAAATCCAAGTGGAAAAAAATTCCTAGGATGCTTGGGAAAGTGAAAAATGAGATAAACTCATGTGCATGGTGGGTGGTAGCATGGCCAATTATTCCTGTATTGCTGCAATTGAATTGGAGAGCCATCATAAGATCCTTATTTGATGTGACCCAACCTGACCATCACAAGACCCCATCACAAGACCCCATCACAAGACCCTCACCTGACATAACCCTCATCTGACTTGACTTCCCCATCACAAGACCTACTGATCACACAAAGCCCTTATAAGCAGAAGAACACCAACACTGATATTCCCTAGATTCCACTGAAGATGTTACCTAGCCTGGTAATGAAATGTTTGGAAACCAACCCACAAATTTGGAGAACGAACCTCCTCATCCTCCACTCAAGCTACAGATATTTGCCACTATCGCAAACTGACAAAAAGGTTTGAACATAAAGATAGAAAGCAAAAATTAATACTGATTTCTTGACAAATGTAAGAAGGCCAAACAGTAGTTTCAAGAATGGCCTGTTACAATTCAGCACCGATTGCCAAAGAAAGAAGATCTTGTGCATGTGTCTCCTTTAGCCATTGCTGGGAGCTAGATCTTCTAAGGAGCTCCTCTATTTTTATGATGCCTTTATAACCTTCACATATTAAAGAAACAATATGTGCCCAAAGAGAAGACAATATGAGAATTCTAGTTTGGAGGAAGAGGAGGAATATCCTCTTCTAGTCAGCTCTTGTCTGATGCTATAAAAAGCTTGGAGAAGACGGTGGTTTTGAGAGGAAAAACCATCCATCTCCTGTTAGACTATGGCAATATTATGTTTTATATGGTGGTCAGTATCTGTAACCTGTATTTTTTTAAGGGTCATAGTCTCTTTTTTGTTTTTAAAAGTTTTATTAGTTTATAATATACAATACAATTGAAATACAAAGTAAATAGCGAGAAAGATGGGGAAGGGAAAAGGGAGTAGAGAAATGAGGTAAGGGAGAAAAAAAAGGAAAAAAAAATCATTGACTTCCGACTTCCTTTGGTGCAATAGAGTATCAACTTCAAACCTCAACTTTTTACTTTTACAAAATAATATAAACTAGCCACTTCAATACATCAAATCTATCTAATTGGTAAAGTCCACAATCAAAATTTCATTTTTTTCCACCTCAAGCACAAAATCTAGAAGTGATTTCCACGTGGCAATAAAAGTCTTCATATTTTTTTCTTTAATCAGCAGAGTCAGTTTAGCCACCTCTGCTAGTTCCATCAGTTTTTGAACCATTGTAACCATTGTAGGAATCGATGTAGTCTTCCATTTCAGAGTGTAGAGTAATCTTGCTGCTGTCAACATATATAACATCAACATATATAACATCAGAGTCTTAAGAACGTCATTGAAAATGGGAAAGGATACATGTACTTCTACTAGATTTCTTACAGGGCAGCTGATATAGTCCTGAGAATAAGTATGTATAAGTTGTATATAGTATGTTTTAAATGTGTTATGTAAGTAACACTTGAGAGCAAGCAACTAAATTTCATTTTTAATGTGTGCCCTTGTGCCCACAGGAAAAAAAATGACAATAAAGGTAATCTAATCTAATCTAATCTAATCTAATCTAATCTAATCTAATCTAATCTAATCTAATCTAATCTAATCTAATCTAATCTAATCTAACCTAGATATCTAGAAACACTAGGATGATAAAGTGAGGTGTAGTCATAAGCCTATTAAGTGTAATAACCAACATCTGTCGTTGTTGTCGGCCGTGACCAGGGGGGCGTTTTATCAGGTTCGCCTGATTCACCAGTTGCGGCCTTTTCTGGACCGGGACGCCCTACGCACGGTCACTCACGCACTTGTCACCTCCCGCCTGGACTACTGTAATGCTCTCTACATGGGGCTCCCCTTGAGGAGCACCCGGAGGCTCCAGCTGGTCCAAAATGCGGCCGCGCGG
>NW_015387749.1:73701-97602 GCF_001527695.2 Protobothrops mucrosquamatus | reverse complement strand
TTATTATTATTATTATTATTATTATTATTATTATTATTATTATTATTATTATTATTATTATTATTATTATTATTATTATTATTATTATTATTATTATTATTCTTGTAAAATTTATCCTCTGTGGTTTGCTTTGAATATAATGGACACATGTTTTACCCAGAGTTCTAACAAACAAGAGAGAAGATAATTGAAGAAATGTGAAGAAAGACTAAAGGAAATGAATTTATTTGCTTAAAATGAAAAAAGAAGGGAGATGGAGATATTTCAGGTTGATGGGTTGAATGTTAGGGCCAATTGGCTCTAGGCTGGGAGAATAAATGCTAAAAGCTAAATTCAGGATAAATTGGCCAGTATTTTCCTCCATAAAGCCAATTGTTCAAGGGCACTCTTGAGGTAGCTAGATAATTTTCTGCTTTTTTAATACAGAAAATGGTCACTCAGCAATTGGTTTTGATTTCTGTGATTTAAGATCCATAGAACAAATATATTGAAGAGCATTCAGTTATAATGCGTTAGTTTGTTATTATCTTAAAATATGCATATATTTCACGTAGAATGAAACTGTACATAATCAGTTTAACTTTTCCATTAACAAAATTCCACAGTTCTGCAGAAATATGAACAACGGGGCTGAATCAAAATGAACCTGATTATTCTACCTCAGTGATGGCGAACCTTTTAGAGACTGAGTGCCCAAACTGCAACCCAAAATCCACTTATGCATCGTCAGGTGCTGGGTGGGTGTGGCCCATTGGCTGAGTGTGGCCCATTGGGTGGGTGTGGCCCATTGGGTGGGCATGGCTATGGTGGTAACAGCAGACTGGGTGGGACTAAAAAGTTCAATCAATCAATTCCAACTTTGCAAGATCTTTTTTTTCCCTGCAAGAAGTTGAAATTGACTGATTGATTGACCTTTTTTTTTTTTTGCACACGGCGGCAGAGGCCTAAAGCGAAAAGGTTTTATAAAACCCAGCTGAAGGCCTAGGACTGGGGCGACGGTGCGTGTGCCCACAGAGAGGGCTCTGAGTGCCGCCTCTGGCACCCGTGCCATAGGTTCGCCACCACTGTTCTACCTGATTGTTCTTTGGGAGTCAGGCAGTATATAAATTTAATAATAACTGGCAACTGTAACATCACATGGTTGTGAACAGATAATAATACTACCCAATGGACTTTCTTATTATCTGGAAATATTGAATTTATCAGATGCGAACACTCTAATTTTACAAAGGACACACTATCTTAGCACTGCCTATATTCTAAGCTGTCAGTGCTGTGACAACTGAAAACTGTAGCCATTTTACCTTTTGCCTTCATTGCTTCTTTTTGTTGTTTAGAAATTTTAGATGGAGAAGGGGGGAGGGGGGAATGCTTGAGTTGTTTCAGTTAGCCATAACAATTGCAGCTGTGTGAGAATCAAGGTGAATGCTAGAAAAAGGTTTTGTGGGTTGAAAAGTTGGGAGGAGAAACTGTATTTTAGAATTATTGGTAAATGTGATTTATGACAGGCTTTCTGGGGTGGGAATTGCAACTTGTTACTTTGTAGCCGAGGGAGGGAACTTTAGTCTTGGGTTCACCTACGTATGTGTCGATATCTTGTTTCCTAAATAAAATGTTCTTTAAGGAATAAATCCTTGCCTTGAAGTTCTTTTAAATGGTTTCATCTATCGGAACCATGACATAAGCATTACCTTAATAATTATTGATTTTGGGTTTGAATTATTACATTTCTATCAGTATTAGACTGCAAAACTAATTGTGGATTGCCCACACAAAGTAATTCTGTAATTATGTCTCTGGTTGAGTACAGGATAAGACTGCAAGGAACCTCTAATAACTTTTGGCTATTATGATGATTCTGGTACAACTTGTGCAGCTTTTTGGTTCCTGAAGAGTGACACAGTGGTCAGGCATCATAACAGTCAGTTAACTACTACCTACTGCTGATTATGCAGGGTCTTAACTTACTGAAAACTAACATGTATGTAGTTTGCAGGAAACCAGTGGCATCTGAGTGATAGGGATATGCACAGTGTGTGGGAGACAGATTTCATGTGGCAGATGTACATTTTTGAAGGCCCGAATGAGGCCTCAAGAAACAGATATCTCTATATCAGCTAATCAAAATGTTTTTTTTAATTTAGGGTTATGTCCTACCCTTTTCTAGGAGCTCAAAGCAGCTTGCATTTCATTTTATTCCTACAATAGTCTTATGAGGACTGTTGAGCTGAGGGAGTACTTCGGTAAAAGTCATCAGGTGAGTTGCTATAGCTAAAAGTGGATTTGAACACAGGAACTCCAACTTCTATTCATATTTTAGTCAGTCAGCATTACATGGGCTGCTGAATCAGAATCAATATCTGGAAACTGTGGTGTCTCTGTCTCTGTTTCATTTCAGTTAAAAAGATCAGACCCCCCCCTTTTCCTTTCTCTCTCTCTCGCTCTTAAAGCAACACAGCCAGCAGAAAGAAAAAAAAGAGACAGGAAAAGAAGGAGAAATTACACAAAAATCTCACCACTAACAAAATAATTTTCTCTTCTTCTCATGCATTTTCCATGAATTCTCTCACACATCCTCCATGGCACTCTTCTCATGCAAACACTTGCTATTGCCTTTCCATTTCACTTTTACAGCAACACACAAAAAAATGCAGTTTACTGTTTCTTTCACAGTCTGGGGTGGGGAAGAAACTCTCTCTCACACACACAGAGGATCAGCATATCCACACATTCACTTCCATTCAAACTGCTTGCACAAACACTTTCACATACAGATATTACCCATCAGTGGTTACCATCTGGTTCTCTTATCCTTACCAACCTAGTGAGACCACTTTTCGCTTCACCAAGCCGCTTCCTCCTTTTATGGCCAATCTTCTCGCAGAGGTATGGAAACTCATACTCAGGAGTCTGCTCTCACTTTGCCTTGCCAGCCTTTATGACCCTTGGGGCGTCTCATTCACCCTCTCACAGGTCTAAGATTCACACCAGCCTACCCACCCAGCTGCTCAGGTAACTAGGAAAATGCCCTGATTTTCTTACCTGGGTCTGTGCACAGAGTTTCCCGGCAATTGATACTTGACCCACCTCCTTGCCTTGCCAGTCCTTCAGATTCTTGGGACATTCACACCTAGTGTATGTATGTCTTGCCAGTCTTCCAGAACCCTTGGGACATCCCCAGTTCATGTATGTCTTGCCAGTCCTTAGGACCCTCAGAGCATCCCAAAAAATGACCTGACCTATTTTGTTCCTGGAATCCACTATTTAGTGTCTGGTTCTTCACAGGTACCGGGCTGGGGGTGATCATCTTTCAGGACACCGTCAAAATTGATGTGGCACCTGTCCCCTTGGGGGTGGCCACTCCTGGTGATCTGGGGACCATTTGGATATCCCGGACGAGCCTCCATGTTGTTTGGAATGTGCTCAAGATCCCAAAACAAACAAACTCACTTGGAATTCCAGCAACAAAGTTTTATTCAAAATAAAGCGTTTGCAAAGGCTTGGTGGACTGAAACACACACAGGTGTTCAGCCACACCTTAAAGAGCTGTTTGACACATTTTTATATCCTACCCCTGACACAGATTTTCCCCTCTCCTATCGCACTCAATGCCCCATCCCTAATCATCTGATAAACTATCCGGACCACCTAAAACCACTGTCCCTTCCTATGTTCCAGGAAGCCCCTTTGTTCATATCCTATCTTTCACCATCTAATTTTCTGTTAGCACAGCTCGGCTCCTATTGTTATTTCGATATTTCCTCTGCTTGCAATTTCAGTTAGCTAGCGACTTCTGCTTTTCACATTTGTACCTGTCAACAGTATATATTATTATTTCTGATCTTTAGTTGGCTTCTGCTTCTTCTGACAACCTTTAGACTCATTAGAAATTTCTGAATAATACTTTATTCCTTTCACTACTTACTAGAAAATCTGATTCTCCTATAAATCTACTAATATTGCACAATAGCACTGGAGCTTGGTGATTTTAAGATGCTAGCTGGAAAATTCTGGATGTTGAAATCCATACATGTTAAAGCTACCAAGGTTAAGAAATACTGCTATGGGATATTGCAATCAATTTCCTATTTTTATGCAAATAATGTCAAACTAGTGGGAGAAAATCAGAAGCCTTGTTAAAAGAACCCATATTCTTATATCCTGACCACTGTTTTATTGTCAGATAAAGTGAATTGAAAGCTCTGACCATTGACTTTGCCTCTCACCCAAACTCTCAGCAACATTTCTACCCAGCGACAAGTGTTTTTACTTTTCCACTTGAGGCTGGTCAGAGCTTCTTCTAACTGGAGTCTCTGTGGATTTTGCTCCACTAGCTGTTATTGACTATAGGGGGCAGTGCTCATCTCCATTTCAAGGCCATTAAGACAGCACTGTATGAAGACATTTCCACTGTCATGTGGCCAGCATGATGTCATAGAGTCATGTTACCTTCCCACCAAAGTGATACCTATTTATCTACTCAAATTTGCATGCTTCTGAACTGCTAGGTTAGCAGGAGCTGGGGTAAGAATGGGAGCTCATCCCATCCTGCGGTGCTCGGGTCTCAAACCTGGGCTGCCGGCTTTCCAGCCAACTATCCCAATGTCTTAACTGCTGAGCCATTGTGCCTTCTAGCTCAAAGGCCTCCAACCTTTCCGGGCTCGCAGAGAAGGAGAGCAGCTTCAAAATTGGTATGTGTGTGTGTGCAACCTCATTCATGCAAGCAGCATGCACTGGTGCCATACGCATGTGTGAATGGCCGGCATCCCTCATGGTGGCTAGCAAGTCCATTTGCGCATGCACAAATGGGCCACAGACACCCGCCCCTTGCTAGCGTGCATGCACAAACGGGACCACAGGTGCTAGTGCGAGTGGGGGAGAATGCATGTCCATTTGTGTGCGCACCGGCCAGCCATTTCTGTGGCCTGCTGGCTAAGAGCCCGTGGCCTGCTCCCAGGCTGCAGCCCATAGGTTGAGGACCCCTATTCTAACTAACCAATGAGGAAATGCTAAAAACATCAGATAGCTGAAATTCTTCCTAGTGCTTCCTTCACTGTGTTTGCTTTTCATACTGAAGACAAAGAGTTATTGCTGTTGAGAACAACAACAGCAACTAGCCCTTAATCAGGGATGTTGCAAAGCCGCCTATCTGAGGAGCAAGAAGCCATAGGGGATTGCCATACCTTCACTTTGAGAACGGACATCGTAGGGCGTGGCTTGCCTCTTCCCATTTCTCCAGCATTTTCATTCAAGATTTGTAGGTTTTATTAGAAGCAGCACATTGCTTAGCTACAGTAAGGGGGTGCCAATTCTTAATAGGAAACACTTTGGACTATAGTGTTTTCTTGTGTCTTGATTTTATTTAATACTGATAATTGTATGCCACTTCCCATTAAACAACACACAGACACACACACAGACACACAGACACAGACACAGACACACAGACACACTCACACCTTGAAGCAGCTTTAAGTCATCCAATATGAAACAACCATGTAGGAAAAAAAGTTGAGAAAGTTTTTACAATGTTATGTACCACCCCTTGCTTTCTACTTTTTAAAGAAGCATACAAGGGAACTGCACCACCTTTTGGTTGTGGTTTATTAGGGCTTAGAGTGGAAAGTGGGAAATAGTTTAATTTCTAGATCTGGAGAGGGGTGGAGCATGGAGTCAATTATGATTCACCTGCTTGCCTTCCTAAACTGGTTCAAAGTTTTAATTATGCTGTAGGAATGGTTGGCAATGTCAGATTATATTACTAAAGCACTACTCGTGACATCTGAAGTGTATGTGCCAGCAATACATATGAATTCATCAATATTTATTGGTCAGGTAAGAACATTTTTTCATGCCAACTTGCACATTTTGAACAGAGTATTGAAGGGGTATTTTTAAAGTTTTGACTGGATAAATTTGTGGTGGAATAAGGGTTTTGCATTGCAAAAGCAAATTATCTATTATTGTGCTTCTATAGCCTGGATTTTATAAAAGGAAGGTAAGAAGCACACAGATTCTTGACTATTAAAAAGTTAAATATATCAAAGCTCACAATTTTCTTATAAGGATGGTATCTGTCAGGCATCCCAGTGAGGACTACTATAGATAATAGTCTATTATTCTATTGGTTTAAACTAATATATAGCTAAAATATTTGAAACAATTTATTTATTAGATCCTGAAGCTTCTCCCCCCCCCCTACTTCCCAGGTCTTCCAAACTAAAAGAAATCAATATGAAAATGAAGAAATGAAAATAAACTACCATGGTACTGAAATTCCATATCGGACTGAATGTCAGGTAGTACATAATGCAAATGTATATTGTTGGACTCTCCAGTTAATAACAATGTTTATTAAGACCTAGGAGTTGTATTTCTGAGTAATTTCTCAGACTGCAGGCTGGATTTAACATTTTTATTCTGCCACTGTGAATTCCTCTGTGCAGAGATAAGTTGAAAATATATCACAGGGAGAAAAGGGCAGGAAGTGATGGCATTATAATAATTCTTTCCTCCCCCCCCCTTTTGAAGTCTCATGTTTGCGATTTTTAGGACTGGATTTTTAGGAAGAAAAGTGGATGGCATGAATGGATGACAATTAGTTCTTCGTTCTACTAGTAGAAAAATCCCCTGGATCAAAAATCTCCAGTTAACTAAAGGGGATTTTTTATTTGTAGAAGGCTTTTGTAACCAGAACAAACAGTTGCCTTTTTCTGTTGATGAACATCAAAGGTTTTCCTCACTTACTCCACTCTTTTAGCATTCCATTTTTTAAGATGATGCTCTCTAGCCAACAATGGTCCTGCTGGATGGGGAGGATGGAAAGGGTGATTCAGCACAATTGGATGTCAGTTAATTGGAGAAGACAGTAATGGAGGAAATGCAATCCTTCTGTCCTCTCCTCTATTTCCTGCAGGGCAAGGGTACAAGGAACACAAATGGCAAGTGTTGCATGCATTCCAGTTCATGTTCCAGGTTACAAACCATGCTGTTCCCATAAATTCTATGTGTTGTGATTATAACTCTGGTATTTATACTAGGAGGCATGTTAGATATCACATTTCTTCCTTAGATTTTCACAAAGATCTTTCCAGACCTAAAATTATTGCCAGTGAACATAAAGAAGGGGAACACTGCTATAATCCTAACACCTTGAATATTCCTATGTGCATGTAGACTAAGCAGATATAAGGCACTTCGCCCATTAAAAGTGGCATTTTAATATTAGTGAATTCAAATAGAATTGAAGAGACTTATGTCTGAAACTGGAGAGCTGTTTCCTGTCAATACAGTCTAGATTCTCAAGGAAATTTGACAAAACTTGGTGTCTTGAGCATATGGACATAGCTTATATACAAGTTACTTACATTAGGTTCTCTGCCCATTCCGTGTGTAAACTTAAGAGGAAGGGTGGTGGTAAATACTGTTAAGTTATTTATGCCATTATTTGGGAAATCTTTAGGTCAAAACACCAGCAGATGAAGAAAACACAAGAAGTGTTGAATGTAATACAACAGACAGCTGCTTTTGCAATGAAGTTTCATTGCAGGTCAGTATAATTCTTGAAAATTTTCTGGTAACATTAAGAATGTTTAGTTCTCCCCCCTAGGACAATGGTAAATACTATTAAAGTTATTTATGTCATTATTTGGGAAAACTTTAGGTCGAAACACCATCAGATAAAGACAATACAGGAAATGTTGAATGTAACAGAAGGGAGAGCAATCCTTCCTATGAAGCTTCAATGCAGGTTAGTATAATTCTTGATGGTATTATGAAAAGATTTTCTGGTAACATTAAGAAAGCTTAATTCTTATATACTTTATGGAATTCTCCATTCTTCATCATATACAAAATATTTTGATTAAATGGTAAATAGGTGGAAAAGAATGATTGTTTAGAGAGAAATGACACAATGCATTCCTTCTTATGTCTCAACAATGGAATGTAGCTTTTCCTCAAACAGCCTTCCCCTGTTCCAAAAGCTACCCTGCTTGAGAATGCTGGCAGTTATAATCCAACATAACCACAGGGCTTTTTTATTAGGCAAGTGTGTTCTTGATAGGAAGAAGAGGTTTTGAGCGGAGGAAACTCAGAGGATAGAAAAGTTTGAACTGTTTGAACTGAACTATTTCCCTCATGTTAGTTGCCTCTATCATACCAGAAGATTCCATATTTTCTTAAGTTAAACACTATAGGAGGAAAAAAAGTTGAATAGGGGAGAATCAAAAGGAGAAAAATTAGGGGGTGAAAAAATATTAAGCTCCTATCCCCTCACTCCTTCTCAGTTTAGAACACTTAGCTATTTGTTACCTGATACATTTAGATTATCCTGTAGCACGTTTTGTTTTACAGGATGGGCCCATCCCTAAGTGAACAATGACTGCAAGATGCCAGAGATAACCAGGAATAATTGCATTAGTGTTTACACTAATGATAATATTTAAAAATCCTTATCTGTTTATTAGAATAGAAATCTTGTCAGCAGCCATTGTGCATCTGGTATTTATTTATTTATTTAGTAAAACGATTATTCATTCTAACCTTAGATGCCTTTGATTGTCTAGATTGGAGACTCCTCAAACACTTGCCACTTCCAGTGGGCATAAAATAGCAGATTTAACTTAAGCAAATAATTGTCAGGTAGAATTTTACCATATAGCAAGAGAAATGGATAGACTATCCCAGTGATGGCGAACCTTTTGGTCTCTGCGTGTGAAAAATTTGTGTGTGCGTGTGTGTATGTATAAATAGCCATATACATATGGCTATATATGAATATACTGAATATAGCCATATTGGACTTAATTCTCACTCACAGAGATGAAATGATAGAAGGTGTTGAAACCACAGGAACCCTGGGGTGGGAGTGACCATGCAATATTGGAATTCAACATTATGCAAGCACAAGCAATAGAACATAGTCAAACTAGAGTCTTGGACTTTAAGAGAGCTAATTTCAATAAACTTAGAGAGAGCTTGGGAAGGATTCCATGGATGAGAATCCTCAAGGGGAAAACAACTCAAGAAGCTTGGGAAATTTTGAAAATGAAATTATAAAAGCCCAGTCTAGCATAATACCAACGAAGAAGAAAAATAACAGCTCTTTTATGCATGGCTGCATAAAATTCTCTGATAAATTGAAAGACAAAAAGGACAAATATAAAAAGTGAAAAGAGGGGCACATAACTAAGGCAGAATATCAGCAGATAGCCTGAGCCTGCAAAGATGAAGTGAGGAAAGCTAAGGCTCAAAATGAACTAAGGCTTGCAACAAAAGTCAAAAATAACAAAAAAAAGCTTCTTTCAACATGTGAAAAACAAGAAAAAAGTTAAGGAAATGATTGATCCACTAGTGGGAGAAAGTGGCAAGAAGGTGACAAGCAACAGGGAGAAAGCAGAACTACTGAACTCATTTTTTGCATCTGTATTTACACAAAGAGAAAAAAACAGTCTAACCTATCAAAAACAGTACTGTAAAAAACTGATTAGAAACACAAGTTAAGATAGGCAAGAAAATGTTAAGTGAGCACCTATCCACCCTAGACAAGTTCAGATCACCAGGACCAGATGGATTACACCCCAAGGTTCTCAAGGAACTGGCAGATGTGATCTTAGAACCACTGAACTATATCTTTCAAAGATCCTGGAGCACTGGGGAACTACCAGAGGACTGGAAAAGAGCTGATATAATTACCATCTTCAAAAAAGGAAAAAAAATGGATCCAGGAAACTACAGACCTATCAGCCTGACCTCAATACCTGGGAAGATCTTGGAAAAGATAATCAAGCAACGAATCAGCGAACACCTAGAGGCAAACAAAGTCATTACTAAAAGCCAACATGGGTTTGTCAAAAACAGATCATGTCAGACAAATCTTATTGCATTCTTTGGCCAGGTGACAAAATTAGTAGACCAGAGGAATGCTGTGGATATAATTTACTTGGACTTCAGTAAGGCATTTGATAAAGTAGGCCACAACCTACTACTTGATAAGATAGAAAAATGTGGGTTAGACAGCATCACCACCAGATGGATTCTCCCCAGGATCTGCTATGCG
Organism: Protobothrops mucrosquamatus; assembly: GCF_001527695.2. Taxonomy (NCBI): domain Eukaryota; kingdom Metazoa; phylum Chordata; class Lepidosauria; order Squamata; family Viperidae; genus Protobothrops; species Protobothrops mucrosquamatus. The sequence continues at coordinate 87,542 of NW_015387749.1, read as the reverse complement.
CCATTTACTTTCAATCAGTGGCCCACCCAGGGTGGTATGAAACCTTTATTCATGAAACAGCTTCAGAGGATGTTCTCCTGCAACCTCCAAAAAGTGTGTGAAAGCATATACTGTTTTTGTGCAATGTTTGGCGGTTATGGAGATTACATGAGAGCATGGCCCTCTTGCGCAATTTCCAGAGGGCATACCCTATTCTTTTACAGCCTCCAAAAATCTCATGAAAACAGGACATTCTTCCAAGAATAATAGTTGCCAAGTGTTGTTAAATGTGGATGTGTCACCCAAAATGTCATGGCATGTCATGTTTAGCACATATATCATAGGTTCACCATCACTGGATTATGCTGTTACTTTAGGAGAACCATTTTAATTTATTATATGTTGGCCAAAAAAATCAGGAGGTCTTGCCTGGTAGAGTATTTTATAACTAACACATTTTATCAAACACCCTATAATTTTGTGAGCTGTTCATTTCAAGAGATGCATAAAGCAGCTACAATGATGGAGGATTTAAATTGGAGTGAGGTGGGGGGCGAATGGGAGGGGAAGACAAAGTGTTTATGCAGGTGCAGGTTACATGTGAAACCGATTACAAGTACCTTATTAATTAACAATTATATTGTATAAAATGGCATCAGGACTCAAAACAAGGACCAAGTAGCATCAGAGCATTTTAGCTTAGAGTAGACTCTATAGGAGGTCTCCAAGTGACTGTTTTAGAGAAACAGGACTTTAAAAACAACAATGAACTAGAAATTGCTGAACTCACATCAAAAATAAACACATAAATACTATACATAGAATAGCCCTGTACTGCACTTTTTCATGTAAAAAACAAGAAAAAGTGAAGGAAATGATTGGTCCATTAGTGGGTGAAAGTGGCAACAAGCAACAGGGAGAAAGCAGAACTATTTAACTCATTTTTTGCATCTGTCTTTACACAAAGGGAAAAAACAGACCAACCTATCAAAAATAGTGCCATAAAAAACAGATTAGAAACACAAGTTAAGATAGGCAAGAAAATGGTAAGTGAGCACCTGTCCAGCCTAGACGAGTTCAAATCACCAGGACCAGATGGATTACACCCCAAGGTTCTCAAGGAACTGGCAGATGTGATCTCAGAACCATGAACTATATTTTTCAAAGATCCTGGAGCACTGGGGAACTACCAGAGAACTGGAGAAGAGCTGATGTAGTTCCCATATTCAAAAAAGGGGAAAAAATGTATCCAGGAAACTACAGACCTATCAGCCTGACCTCAATACCTTGGAAGATTCTGGAAAAGATAATCAAACAACGAATCAGCGAACACGTAGAGGCAAACAAAGTCATTACTAAAAACCAACATGGGTTTGTCAAAAACAGATCATGCCAGACAAACCTTATTGCATTCTTTGACCAAGTGACAAAGTTAGTGGATAAGAGGAATGCTGTGGATATAATTTACTGGGACTTCAGTAAGGCATTTGATAAAGTAGATCACAATCTACTACTTGATAAGATAGAAAAATGTGGGTTAGACAGCATCACCACCAGATGGATTCGTAGCTGGCTGACCGGCCGTACTCAGCATGTGGTCCTCAATAGAACCGCATCTACATGGAGGGAAGTGTATAGTGGGGTGCCCTAGGGCTCTGTTCTGGGCCCAGTGCTCTTCAACATCTTCATCAACGATTTGGACGAGGGGATAGATGGGAAACTCATCAAATTTGCAGATGACACCAAGCTGGCAGGATTAGCCAACACTCCAGAAGACAAGCTTAAGATACAGGAGGATCTGAACTGTAGTAACTGTGAGAGGGATCTCAGAGTCCTAGTGGACAATCACTAGCTGCAAAAAAGGCAACATGGTGGTAGGCTGCATTAACAGAGGGATAGAATCAAGATCACGTGAAGTATTAATATCACTTTACAATGCCTTGGTAAGGCCACACTTGGAATACTGGATCAAGTTTTGGTCACCATGATGTAAAAAAGATGTTGAGACTCTAGAAAGAGTACAGAGAAGAGCAACAAAGACAATTAGGGGACTGGAGGTTAAAACATATAAGGAACAGTTGCTGGAATTGGGTAGGTCTAGTTTAAAGAAGAGAAGGACGAAAGGGAACATGATAGCAGTGTTCCAATATCTCAGGGGCTGCCACAAAGAAGAGGGAGTCAAGCTATTTTCCAAAGCGCCAGAAGGCAGGACAAGAAGCAACAGATAGAAACTAATCAAGGAGAGAAGCAACCTAGAACTAAGGAGAAACTTCCTGACAGTTAGAACAATTAACCAGTGGAACAACCTGCCTCCAGAAGCGGTGAATGCTCCAACACTGGAAGTTTTTAAGAAGAGACTGGACAGCCATTTATCCAAAATGGTGTAGGGTTTCCTGCCTGAGCAGGGGGTCGGACTAGATGACCTCCAAGGTCCCTTCCAACTTTTATTATTATTATTATTATTATTATTATTATTATTATTATTATTATTATTATTATTATTATTATTATTATTATTATTAGTATTAGTATTAGTATTATTATCCCAAAGCACATATTCTGGTGAGAGAAAAGTTCCCTGGGGATGGGCTCCAGCACAAGTCTGAAAGCTCAGAAGACTAAACCTCTGGTTCTGGTGACCGACCCAGATTGAATCCTGTCACATCAAAAAGTTTCAGGCATTCTCAGAAGTCTCCACAAACACAATGGGTTCTTAATTTTACCACAAATGTTGTGCTTGTATTTGTTTTGATAAGTGGCTCTAGAATATTCTATTCTGGTATTATTAACAGATTAGATATACGGGGTATCCCATTCTCTCTCCAATTACTCCTATTATACTGAACATACTTCAGCCTACAATGCTCTGCCCTGCTTTTGAAAAACAATTTACAGTTTTACTAAAATGGTTCTGTGCTGCTGTTTCAAGGTTGTGATTGTGCTAGTTTATTGTAATTTTTATATAGGCTGGGCTTAGTATTACTATTTTACAGTAGAGTAAAGTAAACAGAGTAGCAACCAGTTTGTCCTGGTAGCAAATTAGAAGGCAGCAGATTAGAGTTTAGCCCCAATTTACCACCTATCCTATTGCTTGAAGCAGCTGCTTCATTTCATCTAACAACAAAGCTGGCTTTCTTCCAGAATACTAGTTCATTTTTTTATTAGACCCAAATTGTAGGTTCACTGTTTATGGGGAAAAAATAGAATATATCTCAGATGGAAGATATTTAAAGACTTAATTCTCCAAACCCTTTGTAAACAAACAAACAAACAGTATATTCTCTTGGGTGTAGAGGCAACATTCACGTAAATCCATAACTTTACTTCTACCAACATTTGATGAATGCTAATTTATTTTATAGCTGTATTCCTGAAATTAGTTTTGAGGCTGAATAAATCTACAAATTTGCACTGATTCCAGCAGAGTAGTAGTAAACAAATATAGTAGTGAACAGTAAAAATATATACATCCATTTCTGTTACAATCAGCACTAAAATTAGTATTGCAAATATAATCTAATGTGTATCATTTTTTCTTTTCCAATTTCTAAAATGATAACTGAGATCCCTGAAGTCTACCAGCTGAGAATGCTCTTTTTAAAATACTATAAACCAAGGAAGGATGCTATTTTGAGGTCCCTTCCACCAGTGGAACAATGACAAATCTCTTAAAGTGATTAATGGACCTAGGTATTTGCAAGACCGCCTCCTACCAAATACCTCCCTTCGACCAATCTGCTCCCACAGAGAGGGCCTCCTTAGGGTGCTGTCGGCCAGTCAATGCCGGCTGGCGACCCCCAGGGGGAGAGCCTTCTCTGTGGCAGCTCCTGCCCTCTGGAATGACCTACCCCCCCGACCTACGTACAACTACGGACCTGCGCCTCTTCCGCCGAGCCTTGAAAACCCATCTATTCCATGCGGCCGGCCTGGCGTAGTTTTGATTGTGTTTTGGTAGGGGTTTTTATATGGGGTATTTTAGAGCAGGCTTTTTATTTAATATTTATTGTGATTTTTATTATTGCCTGTTCACCGTCCTGAGTCCCGTAAGGGAGATAGGGCGGTATATAAATTTAAATAATAAATAAATAAATAAATAAAATCCCTAATCACAAATGCAATATCTAGGGAGGAGTCACTATTTAAAAAAAAAAACCTCAAGATTTTACTTAAATCAATAGTATATATTTCACCATGCCAAGAAAGATTCTTTAATTCTATAGTCCCAACAACAATACCTTCAGCAACAGAACTTTTATGAGATTTTAAAAAAAATTTCTAGGTTATATGGGTTATATAGTGAATTATCTCAGGCTTTGCCAGGAAATATTAAAGGTGTTTTGGCTTCTTTGGTACTTTCTTTTAGGGACCGATTGCTTTTTTCTATATGCTGTCTGTACGGATCATAAGAATAAGAAACCTCAGAGAAGCAGATTTGTGTGAGTATCTCTGAATTACCATCCTCAGCCTGGTATTCTTCAGATACTGGATATTAGGCTGGAAATCCCTGGGTGCTAGCCAAGCTAGCTTGGTAATCTGGGAATTGTAGTATAATACATTTGGAAGCCTCGTGTAAATCTTATGGATTGCTTTCAAAGTGCTTGTTTTATTAACCGCTCTCAAAAATTGTAACAGTATCTGTATGAAATATTGCAGATAGTCCTCAACTAGTTTAATTAATGACTGATCAAAGTTACAACTTTGAAAAAAGTGTCTTATGACCATTTTTCACACGAGGGTTGCAGCATCCCTATGGTCACATGATCAAAATTCAGATGGTTGGCAACTGGTTGATATTTATGAGGGTTGCAGGGTCCCTATGTGATCACCTTTTGTGTGTTTCTGATAAGCAAAGTCAATGGGGAATCCAGATTCACTTAACAACAAGGTTACTAACTTAACGAGTGCAATGATTCACTTAACAGCTGTGGCAAGAAAAGTCATAAAGTACGAGAAACTCACTTAGCAAATGTTTCACTTAGCAAACTTCACTTAGCAACATAAATTTTGGGCTCCATTGTGGTCATAACTTGAGGATTACCTGTATTTACAGGATGTCATTGGCAGTAGTTTATTGCTGCAAGCGCTGTAGAGATGTGATTCTGTTACCATTGCCTTTGCTGAAAACCTTGAATTTTTGTTGTTGTTGTCAATGAGAAGTGAAAATAGAAATGCCATTTCCAACTCATGTGTTTGGGACAAGGCTCGGAACAAAATCACAGGTTTTGTCAGCTGCTGAACAGTGCCCCTACATTAAAAGCCATGCAACGTTTTTTAAAAAATATTAACAGCATGAATCCCTCCCTCCTTCTCAGTGCTTATAACTTATACTTCAGTCTACTTTTCCCCATCTAGTAAGGCATTTGATAGACCACAATCTACTCCTTGGTAAGCTAGAAAAAGGTGGAATAGACAACATCACCACCAGATGGATCTGTAACTGGCTGGCAAACCGAACTCAATGAGTAGTCCTCAATGGCACTACATCCACGTGGAGAGAAGTAAGCAGTGGGATACCACAAGGTTCCGTCTTAGGCCCAGTATTCTTCAATATCTTCATAAATGACTTAGATGAAGGAATTGAAGGGGAACTCATCAAATGTGCAGATGACACCAAACTGGCAGGAGTAGCCAACACCCCAGAAGACCAAAAATATCTTGACAAACTTGAACAATGGACCCTATCCAACAAAATGAGTTTCAATGTGAAGTTTACATTTAGGCAGGAAAAATCAAAGGTACAAGTACAGATTAGGCAAGACCTGGCTTAAAAACAGTAACTGTGAGAGGGACCTTGGAATCCTAGTGGGCGATCACTTGAGCCAGCAGTGTGCAGCAGCAGCCAAAAAAGCTAATACAATCCTGGGTTGTATAAACAGAGGCATAGAATCAAGATCACACGAAGTATTAGTACTGCTTTATAAAACCCTAGTAAGACCACACCTGGAATACGGCACACAATTTTGGTCACCATATCACAAAAAAGATGTTGAGAGTTTGGAAAAAATTCAGAGAAGAGCAACTAAGATGATCAAAGGCCTGGAGATTAAAACATAGGAAGAACAGCTGCAGGACTTGGGTTTGGCTAGTCTAAAGAAAAGAAGAAATAGGGGTGACATGATAGCAGTTATTCCAGTATTTGAGGGTCTGCCACAAAGAAGAGAGGGTCACGTTATTCACCAAAGCACCAGAGGGCAGGACAAGAAACAATGGTTGGAAACTGAACAAAGAGAGAAGCAACCTGGAATTAAGGCAAAACTTCCTGACAGTGAGGACAATTAACCAGTGGAACAGTTTGCCTCCAGAAATCATGGGCGCTCCATCACTGGAGATTTTTAAGAAGAGGCTAGACAAGGGGTAGGCAACCCAAAACACTCAAAGAGCCACTTGGACCCGTTTCTCACCGAAAACAAAACACTGGGAGCCACAAAACCCTTTTGATATCTAAAATGAAGATAACACTGCATATATCCTTTTTTTACTATTATAGGTGTATATATATCATAAAGGTAAAAGGATATATGCAGTGTTATCTTCATTTTAGATGTCAAAAAAGTCTCTCTCTCTGTCTCTCTCCCTCCCTCCCTTTCTCTCTCCCTTTCTCTCTTTCCTCTCCCTCTCTCTCTCTTTCCTCTCCCTCTCTCTCTCTTTCCTCTCCATCTCTCTTTCCTCTCCCCCCCTCTCTCTTTCTCTTTCTTTCTCTCTCTCTCTATCCTCTCCCCCTCTCTTTCTTTCCTCTCTCTCTCTCTCTTCCTCTCTTGGATCTTCTGCTCACCTGGCAAGCTGGCTTCAAGCTGTTCTCCAACAAGCTGACACACATTCTTATTGGGCTAGCTCAGGGGTAGGCAACCTCGGCTCTTTTATGACTCATGGACTTCAACTCCAAAAATTCCTGAGTCAGCATAGCTGGGCTAGCTAGCTCTCTCCTGCCCTTCCTGCTTCCTGCTTCCTGCAGAGATGCAGCAAAGGGAGGAGCCCCACCCAATAAACTTGTCAGCTCGTTGGAACAGAGTGAGGCTACTCTCTTTTTTACACACACACACACACACACACACACACAGAGAGAGAGAGAGAGAGAGAGAGAGAGAGAGAGAGAGAGAGAGAGAGAGAGAGAGGAAAGAGAAAGAAGTTCTGTCTCTGTCTGCAAATGGCAGAGGAGGCTGGGAACCGCAGGGGAAGGCTCAAAGAGCCACATGTGGCTCCGGAGCCACAGGTTGCCGATCTGTGGACTAGAGAGTCACTTGTCTGAGATGGTATAGGTTCTCCTGCTTGAGCAGGGGGCTGGACTAAAAGACCCTCAAGGTCCCTTTCTATTCTATTCTATTCTATTCTATTCTATTCTATTCTATTCTATCCTAATCAATGCTTGTTTTTTATTATGTCACTAATTTCTACAAATAGCATTGGGGATTAAATCCGGTCCAGCACAGATAGTTAGACTAAAAAGTATGCAGTTGTATATCAGGTTATTTCTCCCTCTAGATTAGCTGCCAACTAATTAAATAGATATAATAAAACATTGATTGGCAGTAGGGTGGAGGGAAAACCAATGTTATAAGAAGGATGAAGCATTCCAAAAAGTAATTTCTTAGCAATAACTTTCAGGCCTTCCTTCATTCTAGCAGTGAACAACAATGCAGATATTCTTTCTTTTTTCATGCACGTTGTACTTGTGATATTACTCCAGAAAACCTGGTTCTATGATGAGCTATACCAGTTTGTCTGAAGACTCTAGGATTCACATAGAATATAGGAATATAATTGTTTCTTTTGAAAACACGGTTTTCATATTATGGTCAAAGCAAATATCATTACAGGTAGTCCTCAATTTACAATCATTCATTTAGTGACCAAAGTTATAACAGCACTGAAAAAAGTGTCTTATGATCGTTTTTCACACTGATGACTGTTTCAGCATCCCCATGGTCATATGATCAAAATTCAGATGCTTGGCAACTGATTCATATTTATGAGGATTGCAGTTTCCTGGGGTCATGTGATCACCCTTTGCAACCTTCTGACAAGCAAAATCAATGGGGAAGCCAGATTCACTTAGCAACCGTGTTACAAACTTAACATCTGCAGTGATTCACTTAAAATGTGGCAAACTCACTAAACAAATGTCTCACTTTAGCAAAATAAATTTTGGGCTCAATTTATATAAATTGTATAAATAATGACATGCTTGCAAAGCTATGTCAGAAGAATAGCCTTCCCTAATTTGGTCCTATCCAGATGTGTCAAGACACAATCCCTAGAAATCTTTAGTTATCTTCAACTTTCAGATAAGCTTGGACTGTAACTCCCAGAAATCCCAGCCAGCAATCATAATGGTTGGGAATTCTGGGAAACTGCCACATTAAGGAAGGTTGTAAAAAGCATCATGTTTCCAGTAGCTGTTCCAGTGCATTTTACCTAATACCTGGTTTGGAACAGTAAGTGATATTCTCTTAAAGTAAGAAGGCTATATCTGCTTTTTAAAGATATTGTTGCTATTATTGATTTGTCTCACAGTCTGCGAGATGTTCAAACTGGATTTGGCATTTTTGTCTGTGTCTGTCATGTTAATATAAGACATTCCCCTCCCCGCCCCCAAACTGAGAGAATCAATTTACAATGAATACAAAGATTAGATAAACATAAAGGGAAACCCGGATTTGGCATAGTGTAAAAACATTACACAGTCCCTGGGAGGCAAAAGAATAGCCTGGCTAGCACTAAAGCTCTGCCCTTTATTGCAAAAAGTGATCATGATACACAGCAGTTCTCATCCTTGAATTTATTGCCTCTGCTTAAGGCATGAATTCTAAATCAATTAGAATCCAACAGCTACATGCTGATCTAGCAAGAAATTCCATTGTTGAGAAGCTACCTGCGAGATATACAAGGCATATATGAATATTATATCAGTATTTGAAATTATATCAGTACATCTTTACATAACTACTTTATACTGAGTTCAAATTTCAACTCTCCATATTTACATTTTTGTTGTTTTGAAACCTGCAGTGAGTCAAAGTGATTGTTATATAAGTTTGAGATTGCCATCATCTTCCTTCAACACTGCACGGACAAAAACTATTTCAAATTCCAGAAATCCAGTCTGGAATGAAACATTCTTCTTCAGGATTCAGAATATGGCTAAGGTGAGGAGCCAACAACTATTTTTTCCAGTAAGATGCTCTTTTGTGTTTACATTGGGGATAGGTAGGAATTTCATTCACACAATATATAAGATATTCTTAGAATAATTTTAGTGAAGCCTAGCATGGTGTGTGAGCCTAGACAGTTATGATTATCTTGTGCTTTAATATATTATACTGGCAGGGTTAATTTAGTAACCATTTTGAATGTAGCCACTGAAACTATTCCTACAAATAGAAATGGAACCAATGTAATGGCAGCCCCCATCCTTAATTCTTGGAGATAGCCCAAGAAAATATCATAATATTTTAAGAATGTTTAACAATATATTATCAATATATTTTAACAATAATTATGGTTAACAATATCATAAGGCACTAAGAGATCAAGCAAGATTAACAAAATCATGTTCCTTCTATCTCTCTCCCTCAAGAGATCATTAAGGCGAGCAAGGCTGATTCTGGCCCCAAACTAGGCCTGAACTCTGACTAAAAAGAGGCAAGGTAATTTATGCCTTTCACTGTCATTTAGAATTTTACACACTCCAAGTCTGAGACCTTGTTTCAAAATGGGCATCTATGACATCATAATAGATTAACTTCTAGTCCCAAGGAGAGCTTTTTCAGGGTTGGGCTTATCACTGCCAGAAACTTAACTTTATCCATATGTTTGCCACACTTGAGATCTATCCAGAAACCTTTACCCCTATCTCTAATAAGCCAGGATGTTCAAGGGAAGAAAGTCATTGCTAGGACTGAAATTTATAACCATGTGGTCTATGTCCTCAGTTCTTTATTACCTCACAGTAGATACGATTGTGTTCCCAAACACTTTTTTGGTCGATCTCATGGCAAATCTTGTATTGTCTGTCTCCTGGCTTATTTAATAAAATGGAACTTCCCAGGAAGTAATGGCAATCCTTTACAGAGGGAACACTTAAGACCAATTGTATAAATAATGTTGTGTTCTTCCTTATGTCAACAAGGATCTAGACAGGATCTCCAGTTTTATTTCTGGAAATTCTCACAGAATATTTAAGAATGAATCAGAACCTTTTGAGCAAATAAGTCCCATGACATTAAACTTCACTAGATAGTGGAAGTTCACCATGGTAACAGGATAGCTGTATTCATCCATCCTCCAATCCTTTTCCCAATTCATCTCCTTACAACACAAGGTGAGAAATAACTGAGGCTATATCTTACCTTATGTATTGATCTTATCACAGTTTGAGACAAATCCATGGCGGTTGTGAAGGCTATGAAATACCAAACTTGTGGAGAAATCTCAGCATTAACAATTAGGTATCCCACATCATTGTCTTTTTTTCTGATATCATATTTGAGACCATTTCAGGGAAACTATAAGCAACAAGATCAGCGGTGGGATTCAGCCAGTTTGCACCACTTCGGCAGAACTGGTAGCTAATTTTTTGTTGCCCAGGCCCAGAATGGATTTCTGGAAGCGGTATCCACACAGAAAACTGGTCGTTCACATATTTGAATCCCACCATTTAACAAGATGAACAATATGCAATCAGTTTTTGCAGTGCATCTCATTGATTCATTGCTGGGACTTTACAGCCCTCCCCTATTCAGAAATGGCATATTTATGGTCCAAACCTTGGTTGAGAAATCAGATAGAGTTGATTGGATCTAATTCATCCAGTTTACTCATTTGGACCCATTGATATCACAATGACCTACTCATCCATACTGAATTCTTAACTGGTGTTTAGCAGGATATAGGATATGGAGGGAGCATAACATATGCCGCAGGTATCTGATAGATGAAGGAGGGGCCAAAGGGAAGAAAATCTGTGATGTTTTGTTTTCAGGCCCTCTAATTTCTTTTCTTCCAAATTACCAACCTTTTATTTCATCCCTCACCTCATGACTTAGAAAATTATTATTAATTTTTCACAATGGGGCCATTCTCCTGTCTTCCCACAAACATTTAATGCATACATACAATAGAAGGAGAATTCATCAATAATTCCATAGGGAGATATGACCTATTCATCATAGGTTATGAATTGAAGCAGAGGTCCAACTGAAGCATCTTTGAGCAGAGATAGAACTTTGCCTCTCACTTTGGGAAACAATCTTTTCTCACCTGAAAGTGCCCACAAACAGCCCGCAAACATCTTCCTCCAAAATTGAAGTAGTCTATTCCTCACACTCACGTAATGCCTCAAAGGGAAAATTCCTTTTCCAGGCTTCCTTTTGGTATGGTTATTGTTGCTCACCCAGGACTGCTTTAAATGCAATTCTGTTGGGAATAGCTAATAGCTGAGCAGCAAGAACCTTCAGGCTGAACCTCCAACTGCTTTAGGATGCTGGTAAACATGATCCTCTTCCTCCAAATAAGCCCGATTGTCATCAAAGCAATAGGATGGGGAAGGAGTGCCTACTAAATTACCAGTTAGGCAAATATTTCTCATGTGCCCTTAGGTCTGTCTACTGCTGGAGGAATTCTTGTTCTTATTTGGCTGGGCTGGCTGACTCAAAGAGTTTTATCCTAAAGGCTAAGCTGCTGAGAAGAAAACCTATACTTCAGTGGCCTAAGAAACCCCAGCCTAAGCTCCCAATTGCTTTAGAGCAGCAGCCTCCAACCTTTTGGGCACTAGGGACCGGTTCCACGGAGAGAGGTTTTTCTGCGGACTGGAGGGGGTGTGGTTTCCTGTGCTGCCTGGGGCTTTGCTTGTTTGTGTGGACCAGTTGCTGGCATGCAGCGGACTGGTGCCAGTCCATGGACTGGGGGTTGGGGACCCCTGCTTTAGAGAATCAGCAGTTTAAATTTAGACTATAATGATTTCTTTGGATAGCTCTGAAGTGTTGATTGTTTTTTATTCTTCTGATACCAATGTTTTAACAGTCTAATATAGAAGTTGCTCAAAATATCCAGGTTAATTGATTGTTATAAAGTTGTGTTTTAGATAAAAATTGCAGCTATCTTTTTTTTCTGGCTCGGATGAAATTCCTACTACACTACATCCAATGATTTTTTTTTTTTTTAAATGCAGGCAGTCCTCATTTAGCAATTGGGACTGGCAGCTAAGTCTTTAAGTAAAGTAGTTGCTAAGTGAAGATCATGACCATGACTATGCTTATGGTTTTATTTTCTTTCTTTCTTTTAGTGTTAGAAAGATATTACCCCAAACAGCTGGGTGAGCCCAAATGGGGGGAAGATTTCCAAAATTCAAATCATGAGGAAGGAGGATAAAGGGCAAATCTTTCAGCTCTTTTACCCCACTTTCCAACTTTTGGAATGCTCATCTGGGCATTGGGATAATTAGCAAGAGAATGAATGTTTGCATTTACATTCATTGGAAACAAGTAAGCAGACACTCAATAGAGAATACCTATGGAAAGGAATATGCTAGTGCTGGCTGTTTGCCTAACATGCTATTAGCCCTGAGCTTCCAGCTACTTGGGAGACGATAAAACCCCAAAGGTATGAAAATGATTAAAGTCTTCTCAAGTCAGGCTGCAGCTGACAGTCACAGAGCTGAACTTAATAACTTGCAGTTGATACCTTTTGTGGAAGTGCTGCAGTGAAAAGCAGCTCAGGAAGATATTGTTTGTTTATGCAATTTCACCACTCTGAAAGACGTGCTGTCCAAGGCTGTTGCTAAATTAAGATTACCTGTGGTTAAGTGATGTTTGATGGTCTGAGCTTTGAGTCACTTTGCAGCTGAACATTATTTCAATGGCTAAAACAGAACCCATTATTTCACTTCATCTCTTCCTTCTAATACCACTGATTGCCACTCAGTGTCATAGTCTATTATTACAATCAAGATGATGATGATGTTATCCATTCAGCTGAGTCTGACTCCTGACAATTCTATGGGCCAGGTCTCTCCACTTCTCCTGATCTTGCACTATTTCTTTGAGTTTTCCTATGCTCTCTCTAGTATCAGCTTTGATAGTGTCCAGCCATCGTGTTCTTTGACGGCCTGGTTTCCTTTTACTGCTAACTCTTCCAAACATAATTGCTTTCTTCAGTGATTATAATCAAAAAAGAAGAGCAAATTTTTGATATAGCAGAAATCTGCTTTATTCAGAAATGTGTAATGATTGAAGTAGAAATTCTAAGCAATTTGGCCTCATTTAGTGTTGGTAGACCTGGAGCATACATTTTTTTTAATAAAATTTTATTATTTTTTATAATTAAACAATAAGTAATATGATGCATTTATAACACAAACACACACACACAAAAAAAACAATCCAACTCAATACATTATCGGAAACGCTCGGTAGTCCCCGCCCTGCCTCCGCCCTCATCCACTTACCTTTCCTTCCTACCTCTTGCCCACAGCCTCTCCTCCTTCCTCCTTCCCACTTCTACATCCCCCCTCTTCCTGACCACCTCCTCGAGTGCAAGTCAGGGTACCAGCCGAGCATTTCCTCTTATCAATACAATTATTATTAACATATGAATTTTGTTTTAATACCCCTAATCCCCTTCCCCCCCTGAGCAATTTTGTTTTAATACCCCTAATCCCCTTCCCCCCCTGAGCTTCCCGGAACCAAATACAGGACTAAAACAGATCATTCCAAATCTAAATTACAATTTAACTAAACAAATATAATACTATCAGTATATACCTACTTTAACTCTAATAAGGCAATTAAATTAATTAAAATTAATTAAAAACCAATATATCTACTCAAAAACTATATAACATTTAATCACTCCATACATCTAATATA
>NW_015387749.1:47013-73601 GCF_001527695.2 Protobothrops mucrosquamatus | reverse complement strand
GAACTGACCTGGAGCATACATTGTCATCAGTCCCTATAGATACTTTCTTTGGTGCCTGCCAGACTCTGTCTCTGTAAAGTACTAACTTGTAAAGTGCTAACTTTTAGTATCACAATTTCCAATAATGCCTTTGAGATACAAAAACAGCTCCACCAGCTTTCTTAGGAAATAAAAAAACAAAAAAATAAAAACAAAAACAGTGAGGTGCTGCTTTCCACTGCTGTGTTTGGAAGTGTACCAAAAAACAGACCTCCCCCCAAAAAGAGAGTTTATGTGTTGTGTGTGTGTGTGTGCTGCATAAAAGCATCATGGTAAACCTGTGCTTTTTAGCGGCTTATATCTATCTATGACAACCCTTTGTGGAAAATTTTTCTCTCAAGCAATATGTTCTCTGCATGCTCTCCAGCCCCAAATATGTGGATCGCTGCCAAGACCTGGACAAGACGGTCCTTGCTTGCTTCCACATATTACAATGACATCCTAAAGTAGCTCTGCCCCTGATTTATATGTTAAGATAATATAGAGAAAAAAATGGATATTTAACCAAATATATTTAATATTTATGAATGAAAGTCTGTGAAACAGACAGCATGAGAATGAGAGTTTTGACTTTTCTGTCTAAAAGCAATTAATTATGAAAATTCAAACTTTCAACCTTTAATGCTTGTCTGAATTGCCCTATACTGCTGCTGCTCCTGCTGGTGGTGGTTAAAACACTTTACATACCATCTCCTTTGTATTTATTTATTTATTTAAAAAAAAAAAACAATCCTACCCTTCTATTCCCTAGAATATACTTGAAATAACAATCTGTGATGAAGACAGCCCATTCAGTGATGAGGAACTCTGCACAGTTACTTTTGATATAGCAAATCTTCAGCTTGAAGAAAGAGTTTGCAAGCATTTTGAATTGAACAAAGAGGTGAGAAATGCAATTAGATATTCAGAATGGGTGGTTACTGTACCAATAAATGTAAGTTTTCTGAAATGGGGTTTATATTTAATTGTTCATTGCACTGTATTATTTCACTTTTATTCACTATTGCCTTTGACTGACTATTACACAGAGTAATTTTTCAAAAGTTGTTTCATTTAGAAACATACACCTGAAATAATTGCTATTGGGCAATTATACCCTCATTTCACAGTAATCATTTCAAGCAGATGTGGAATCTCCAACACAACTCTTTTAATATAGAAAGAAATGTGGCAAATATGGACCCTTGACTTCTTATAAAAATGTGCAGGTTGGTTCAAGTTGGAAAGATCTGGTTTTAGGAATGTTCTATTTCTCTCAGAACAGACCAAACTGAGCATTTTCACAGAGGTAGATTCCCCACAACAAGAAATAATGTTCTAATGGGTATTCGGAATGTTTCACCATAAAAATACTGATTAGCTAAATGTTGTCCTCAAATATACAAAGATTTGATTTTGAACAACATAAATAGCATGGATGAGATAGTATAAAGGTGAAGTTGCTGCCAGAAATTGAAATTCCGGTAAGCATATGAAGAAGCTAATATTTCAAACATTTGATTTCAATTTTAGAAAAATGAACTGCTAGATGTGGAATTCTATTTGGAACATATGTGAGTAAAAGTTGAATAAATCTAATAGTTGAGTTACAATGTACAATTATTAGCTTTAATACCATATAGTATGAATTGTAGTTAATTTTACTACATTTGCAAATGTCTTAGTATAATTCTTTTTTCAAAATGGTAAAACCTTTCCCACACTGTAATTTTTATATATCAGAGTATTGATAAGTGTTTTAAATGCTTGAATAGAATAGAATAGAATAGAATAGAATAGAATAGAATAGAATAGAATAGAATAGAATAGAATAGAATAGAATAGAATAGAGCTGGAAGGGACCTTGGAGGTCTTCTAGTCCAGCCCCCTGCTCAAGCAGGAGAACCTATACCAGTGGTGGCGAACCTATGGCATGTGTGCCAGAGGCGGCACTCAGAGCCCTCTCTGTGGGCACATGTGCCATTGCCCCAGCCTTGCCTCCCCCCATGACCCCTTCCTCACCAGCAGCCCCCCTGGAGGAGAGTCACCCCCGAGCATGGCCCATGCGGAGCAGCGCAGCCAAGAACATGGCAGCCAGGCAGCATTGATAAGAATCTGGCCTCACGCCCCATCATGCACAATTGATGCTGTGGGGTGCGGACAGAGGGCGTGGCCTCCATGGTGCTGCTGGGCTGTCTGGGTGATCTGTGGCAGGCCCTGGAGGCGGTGAGTGGCCCTGCGGGGAGGCGGGGTGGGGGCGGGGCAGGGAGTGGAGTGGGGTGGGGCCAGTTTTTGGGCACTCGGTCTCTAAAAGGTTCACCATCAGTGACCTATACCATCTAATATGTTTGGAATCTGGAAATGATTCTAAATATTCAGAAAAAAACATTTTAGTAAGTGAGCGAGAATTGAGTGAAACCAATTATAATTTTGCTCACTTTTTTTCTCTCCTCTAGATCAGATATGCCAGAAAACCTTATAAGTAATGGAGTACTCTTGGTACGTTCGTTGCTTTTGTACTTATACTTACAATTTCTGTAGCCTGAGAAGATTCATGTGTAAAATGGTTCAAACTGGAAACTTCTCAAACTCTGAACATTCCAGTTAGATTTGAAAAAGTTGTTTCAAGTTTGCAATGAGTAGCTTTGATCATTCTGAAACAAAACTGCTTTGTTTGAAATTGAAAGCAAGTGTTCCAAATAAGACTTTTTAAAGTTTGGAATACTTCAAGAATGACTGGAATAACGCATTTTGAAATGGAAACAACTATTTTGCACTTGAAACATTTTCCATAACTCCAGATGCTAGAGGATAGGATATTTTGAATAAATAAATGCATGAATTGCTTAATAAAATATGACTCTGAAATAATGACTCTTAAAGTCAATCTGTTGGCGTGTCTGCTTTTAAATTTCATATTTCTCAAGCACCAAGAACTTTGACCATGTTGGCTGATGATTATGAAAGTTTTATTAGGATGAAACCTGCTGATAAATGGTTCAACTTATTCTGTCATTTGATTTTTTAATTGTCTTTTAATTTCTAGTTTCCATTCTTCAGAACTTCTTCCAGTGTTGATTGACTGGACCATTCAGTGCACAGCATAGTTTTGATGCAACAGATAACTTTGCTAGGAGGAGAAGAGGGCAATTTTAATATTTTATAACAATTGGATCCTACACAGCAGTTCAGAAATTATTGTAAGAAGCTACAGGAAAAAGTAGCAATCACTTGAAAACAGCTTTTTCATTTCCTGTTAGTGGAAATATCCATGGCTCAAAAATCTTTGTGTGATTGGAATAACATATTTCCTTTCAACCAGATGTCAGTGAAGAGGGAGAGCATATATATACACATTTTTTTTCTCCATCCACCTAGGTGTATGTAACTACATTTGAAATTCATTTAAACAATGCACAAACCTATTTTTGTAGCTTTTGAAAAGGGGGACAGGACAAAGCAGCTTAATTATCATTATGTGATATTAATGCCAAAGAAAGTCTGACAATCATTTGTACTGATCATGAAGTGTAAATTAATACATAGTGATAATCATACCCTGTTTTCATCTCTTGAATAGTTGGAGGTGTGTATAATTGTCTTTTCCCTTGTAGTCTCGGGAACTTTGCTGCCTAAAAGTAGAAGTGAATCACAGAGGAAGGAAGAAAAAAAGAAAAAGTAAGATTTCTATTAGGATATATTGTATTTTTCTTCATTGGCTATAATATGGGTGTGAAACTATTTTAGAATAATAAAAGATGATATATCCAAAAACATGCTAGTTTCATGAGAATAGGAAATACATATATGTTTCATGAATGGACCTCTAATTCCCTACTTCTCTCAAATGGGTGAGACCCTGAGACCATGTATCAAAACTCCTATATCACTCAGACCACTCTACTTTAGGGCAACTAATCCTAACAACCAACTCACTTGTGTGCTGATGTACAGGTGTGGATATGAAATGAGTATTCCTGTCCGTGCATAACATCTCATTAACTTGTAAAAAGAGATGAGCAATTTAAAAGGTGGAATAGTCTTGAATTATAGACAAGTGAGCTCCAGACCCCACTTAGCTATGAAGTTCAAGGAGGAGATCTGAGAAAATCACTCTGTCCTGACCTACATTTTGAGGGTAAAATGAAATAATGTACTGCAACCTACCCTAGGCATCCTGAAGAAAGGGACGGATGAAAAGATTATCAATAAATACAGGCTTCAAGACCGATCATTCTGAAGTTTTCTTTGTGTTTTCTACTTTGCACTCAGAGCAAAACTTTGCGTGTACACTGAGAGGATCTTACGAAGATACACAGAATATTTTATTGGATTCAAGTTCCAGAAATCCCCCGCCAAATCACACAACTTTCAACTATGCCAAGTATTGTAATCCCAAACTAGAGGTGGAATTATTGAAGAAACATTCCATTTGTGTGAGTTTTTACTGATATCCGGGGACAAATGTACTTCATATAACTAACTTCCGTATTTCTGCATCTATAAAGTATAAATGCTACTTTGTATCCAAATTAAAAGACTGCAATAAGTCTATTGCTTAATTAATTTATTTTTGCATTTGCCACTGAGCATCATAGGAATCTGAATTTTTTTCTGGAAAGGCAGATCAAGCAGAAAGTTAGAAGTTATAGTTAAGAAAAGTTGATGATAGTGGTCCCGGAAAAGAACAAAAGGAAAGATAGAATAATAACGTTCATGTCCAAAAATACTGATGGGCTTCCCTTTCCAGCTACTCCTATTTGCTGGAAGTTTCTCTTCCAGATCACTTTTTCATACTTCAAAGAACTCATCCATCTTTAGGTGAAAAAGTAACAGTTCCCTACATTTTAGCTGCAGTTCCAAAAATGTTAGCTTTCATTGCAGGAAATAGCAAAGAAACAGAAATGAGGTGTGGGCCCAACTCTGCTAGACTTTTATCCTCTCATTCTAGGTGCTTGTCCATCAATCAGTGCAAAATATAATAAGCCCCCAGTCTAGCTATGTTTGTGTGTGATTAAGATAAAGATATAATAAATGTCAGTTTCACTGGTCATGTAATCTCTCGCTCCCTCCCTCCTCCCAACTACCAATCCATCCACCCACCCATCTAATATTCCTTTTTTAAAATGCCTTTTAGTACAATTTATTTATTGTTACTACTGTATCTGGGCTGCTAAATTATAAATGGCCATGAGATAACAACAAAGTATAGATGATCCTCACCTTACAACCATTCATTTAGTGAACATTCAAAGTTACGACGACTCTGCAAAAAGTAACTTATGGCTATTTTTCACACTTATGACTGTTTGCAGCATCCCCATGGTCATGTGATCAAAATTTGGATGCTTGGCAACTGATTCATATTTATGATGGTTGCAGTGTCCTGGGGTCATGTGATCAACTTTTGTGACCTTTTGACAAACAAAGTCAATGTGGAAGCCAATTTCACTTACAACTGTGTTACTAACTTAGCAAGTGCAACAATTTATTTAACAACTGTGGAAAGAAAGATAATAAAATGGGGCAGAATTCACTTAACCATTGTCTTGCTTAGCAGCAGAAATTTTGTGCTCAGATATGGTCGCAAGTCGAGGGCTACCTGTATTGGAGTTTCTTATTTCTACTTGCCACCCCCAGTGCTCTCTCAGAATTCTGCAGCCAAGATATGATAGCCATAATCTTAATGACATCTGTCTAGTTGGGGCCTTCTATGTCTAATTAAAATCAATTATTTCATCCCCCCATAGAAAAGTTGTTCCATTTCACTTTATGTCCATTACTAGATATTCATCACAGCCACTGTTATGGTGAATACTGCCTGGAATGCTGTTATTTCAAAAACATGTCTTTTGATTATTTGCTTTTTTTCCTGCTTTAGTGTCCCTCACATTCTGAGAAATCATTCTCCTTTACCTTGCCTTTGTGTCGGGTTCCTTTGGGAGAGAGAGTACAAGTAGCAAATGTGAGTCCTTTTGTGAACAATGTCCATTTAGTTTTCTGTACTGCTTCCCTATGTCCAACAGATAATATAAATATATATAATCATACTCTCAATGTGAACCTCTCTGCATCTTCTGAAAAGTCATTCAGAAAATGTTGCGTGAGTTTATTCCTACCCAAGTGAGCCTAGCATTCCAGTAGTGGTATTTTATTTCTGGTGAAGGAATTTTCTATCCAGTTATTGCCTAGAACAGTGGTTCTCAACCTGTGGGTCGGGACCCCATTTGGGGTCGATCGACCATTTCATGGGGGTCGCCAAGCAAGGCTGTCCGCCATTTTTTTGTCTGCCATTTTTTTCCTCTTTTCCGGCGGGTGCCTTACCTCCCTTGGGCTGGGCCAGCTGGTGGTCGGCCTGCTCTGTCTCTGCCGCTGCCAGCTATGCCTCGGCCGGCGCAGGGGGCGGAACCACGCATGCGTGGCGCTCCCGGGCAGGGAAAGTCCTCGACTTACGACCGGTTGGGTAGTCCTCGACTTACAACCGGTTTAGTCCTCGACTTACGACCGGTTTAGTCCTCGACTTATGACCGGTTGGGGTTGCGGCATTAAAAAGGTTGAGAACCACTGGCCTAGAATACAGCAGATGATTTCAGTGTTTGAGACTGAGGATTTAGAACAGTCATGATTCATCAGCACAAGACTGGCTCAATCTGCTACTGCTGAAAGAAGCATTTTCACACCTATGTTCCTTTTGCTATTTAATTTTTTTTCTATATAATTGGGTTAAGTTTGTAGCTTAAGCACATGGAACGGCTATCATAACATTTAGCATGCAAATCATATCATGATACTTGGAAGCAATTGGTTTTTCTTTTTGGAAAACTCACTTTTTAACATAGTTGTTTTAACATTTAACATTAAGTTCCAGTTTCCTAGAATACTTAGCAGCTATCTGGCTGGTTTCTTCCCTCCAAAGAGACAATTTGCTTTAAGAATTTCTGTACAATGTTATATACAAAATATATCTGACAATGAAATATAGCATATAAATACAATCTAGATGCAAATTTTATGTTAGATTTAGTAAAAATATTTTCCCCATTCAGAAACCAATTTTATAGGAAGGTAGATCAACTAACATTATTTTATTCTCTAAATATTTAATTTGAAAAAAAAATGCTGTTTTCCTAAGAGTGGAATCATCCTGTGCAGATGTATATGTAGCAATTTGAGGAGCTTGCTAACCAATTCGTAGAATCATCCAATAAATATTTTGTTTTTTTTATTTTCAAGTAGACTAAGAAAGCAAGAGAGCAAACCATACTTTTGAAATGATATAAATATTAAATATGATTTAGAATCATTCATTGCTAAGTGCATTCCTTTTTTCTTTTAGGATAAAGCATATGAGGTCTTTGTGACAAAAGCAAACTGGTAACCATTTATTTCTTATTTTTAAAATGATTTCTGGTAATTTAATAGTTCAGTTTTGACACCTTTTAGAAACCAGATCAATTAGTTTGACCTTTTCCCATCTTGCCCACCAAAGAGATAAATAAACATCTAATTCTCATTCTGCACTTCTTCCATGTTTAGCCAGGAATGCAGGGTTAGGAATGGTGAAGTGTCAAAAAAACAACCCCCAAAAAAACTCTCAACTTGTTTTAAATCAGAGCTGAAATAAACATTTACCAATATTCAGAATTTGGTATAATTCCACACATTGTCAGAATAACAGAACAGAATAACAGAATAACAGAGTTGGAAGGGACCTTGGAGGTCTTCTAGTCCAACCCCCTGTTCAAGCAGGAAACCCTATACCATTTCAGGCAAATGGTTGTCCAATCTCTTCTTAAATTTGACAATTAAGAAATCGTCTCTGATTATGATTTCTTTATGTCTGTAATTTAAACTCAGTGATATTTGTAGAGTTATACTTTTATAGTCATAATGATTTAGTGTGGTCTAGAAAGTCTTTCATTTCTCTTTTTTAAATAGCAATAATGAAATTTGAAATATTGGTCACCTACAAAATACAAAATAAAATTTCAAGTTAATTGCACATGTTAAGCCATTTCAGGTATTACTATGAATATAATTTCTTCATAGCCATGCTCCATGCAGCTCTATGTTGTATCTCTTTGCTTTCTGACTGCTAGGTGGCTGACGCTTCTGATTAATTCTAATTGGAATTCTGAAACTATGTTTATTAATTCCAAATTCTGCTACATACTAACCAAAATTTGCCATTTTTTAGCATTCACAGAGCATATTTAATCACAAGGAAGCCAAAGATTGTAACTGTGGAGATACATGGAAGAAGGAGAAAGAAATATTTATGTTTTCTACCTGGAGCAATTTAACATGCAAATGAATCCAACAAAGAGTATTACACAATTGCAGGCAAACATTCACAGTAGAGCCAAATATTTTCTCTTTTCACACTTACAAGTTATCTTGATAGACAGCTACACAACTTACACAAATTGTGAATGTGCTAGAGTCAAATATTCTCCCCCTTTGATGCTTACAAATTATGCTGGTAAACAGCTTGCACAAATTGTGAATGTGTTCAAATCACGATGCTTTCATTAGCGTGCATTATGATATGAGTTTCTATTATCTAGCCAGAAAAGCCTAGATATGCGTTTGGGCTTTGATCTCTGTCCAGAGGAACAGGATTTCATCTGTCAGCGCAAGAAATATGTTGCTGCTGCTTTGAAAAATGTTCTTCGGCTAGAAGGAGAACTGCAGGAGAATGAGGTATGACCTGTCGCAGAGCAACATAAGAGAAGCAAAGAAAGTGGTGGTGATGGGTAAGGCGGCCATATACACATACACACATACACATACATACATACATATACATACATACATACACACACACACACACACACACACACACACACACACATACTAACGCACAAGAGACGCATACATATACTGTATACTGACACCTTTGGAGAATAGCTTGACTCCCTCTTCTTTGTGGCAACCCCTGAGATATTGAAACAGTGCTATCACGTCACCCCTAATCCTTCTTTTATTAAAATAGACATACCCAATCCCAGCAACCGTTCTTTATGTTTTAGCCTCCAGTTCCCTGATCATCTTTGTTGCTCTTCTCTGTACTCTTTCTAGAGTCTCAACATCTTTTTTACATCGTAGTGACCAAAACTGGATGTAAGTGTGGCTTTACTAAGGCATTATAAAGTGGTATTAACACTTCATATAATCTTGATTCTGTGCCTCTGTTGATGCAGCCTAGAATTGTGTTGGCTTTTTTGGCAGCTGCTGCACACTGCTGGCTCATATTTAAGTGATTGTCCACTAGGACTCCAAGATTCCTCTGACATTTACTACTATTGAGCCAGGTACCACCTATGCCAGTGATGGCGAACCTTTTAGAGACCGAGTGCCCAAACTGCAACCCAAAACCCACTTATGCATCGTCGGGTGCCGGGTGGGTGTGGCCCATTGGGTGAGCATGGCTGTGGTGGTAATGGCAGACTGGGTGGGACTAAAAAGTTCAATCAATCAATTCCAACTTTGCAAGATCTTTTTTTCCCCGCGAGGTTGAAATTAACTGATTGATTGAACCTTTTTTTTTTTGCACACGGCGGCGGAGGCCTAAAGCAAAAAGGTTTTATAAAACCCAGCTGAAGGCCTAGGACTGGGGCGACGGCGCGCGTGCCCACAGAGAGGGCTCTAAGTGCCGCCTCTGGCACCCGTGCCATAGGTTCGCCACCACTGACCTATGCTATACCTGTGCATTTGGTTTTTCTTGCCTAAATGTAGAACCTTACTTTTTTCACCATTGAATTTCATTTTGTTAGATAGCGTCCAATGTTTATACTCTGAAATATGGTTAGTTTTAAATTTTATTACTGAGTTCTTATTTCCAGGAAAGGAGTTTTTTATATATATATTATCTCATGTGTCTATAGTAGAAATCCTATCTTTCTTCACCAATTTTAGGTGTGGTTTATATTTTAAAAATACACATAATATGTAAATAAATTATTTTATCCATGCACAGTAAGGTTTGTTGTTCAACCCTCAAAAAGGATATTGCCAAGCTAGAGTGTGTTTATATTTAAAATTAACCCATTTCTCCCATTTAAAAGTAATCCAATACAAGAAATAAAGCCAAAAAATTAAAGTAACAGTAAAAGTAAAAGAGTGATAATACATGGGGATTCCCTGGAAGAGCTTCTGGAAGCTACAGGAAGTATAAAATGTAGGCAATTACTCTTGATCCATACATGCTCCTTTATTTCTGGTTCAGTTCCAGATGCTGGTTGTAACCTATAAAACTATTCCTGGCATTGGACCAGGTTATTTGAGGGACTGCCTCTGCATGATTAAGTCCACTTTTCCCATTAGATCTAGTAGGAGAGTCATGCTCTATTCCCCATTTATTATGGAGTGCAATCTGACATGCTCAAGATGTCATGCCTTTTCTGTCATGACATCTACTGTTTGGAACATCATTCCCCTAGAGCAGGGGTAGGCAACCTTGGCTCTTTTATGACTCGTGAACTTCAACTCCCAGAATTCCTGAGCCAGCATGGCCAGCTCAGGAATTCTGGGAGTTGAAGTCCACGAGTCATAAAAGAGCCAAGGTTGCCTATGCTTGCCCTAGAGATTAGATTCATCGTGATCCTGGTGGCCTTAAATACTTTGTTTTGTCACTGGGCCTGAATGAATTTTATCAATTTGTCTGAAAAGAGCAAAAGCTACATTATATTAAAAAAAATTGAAATGCGCTAGATTATAGGCACCAAAAGATCTTAGACTTTATTAGAAGCTTGAATAGATATGAGCCTGTTTACAGTAATAAAACCAAGACTAATATTTTTTCATTTTATTTATATCCTGCCTTTATTATTATTTTTTATAAAGAACTCAAGGCGGTGCCATGTGAGGTGAGTTGGGCTGAGAGAGAGTGACTGGCCCAAGGACACCCAGCTAAAATGGGACTAGAGCTCATAGTCTCCCAGTTTTTAGTTTGATGCCTTAACCACTAGACAAAATAGTCTCCCAATTGGAAGTTGGAATAAGGAAAGTCTTGAGCAATGGACAGGGTAAAAGCATTTAATGGAATTTAGAGATGGTTGAGAGTTTCTACACTAGTGTCTGGTGTCTTTCTGCCACCGTATAGTGATTTATCATTAACATGGAAAGGCTGAGTGATAGTGATGTGGTTGTTTTCTCTATTTCTGCTCATTCTTACTGGAGTGGAATACACTGAGCAAAGAGTCTCTAATCCAATTATTGTAGTAGCTGTGATTATTTCTCAGTAGGGCAGGTCCTAGGGGTTTATTAGTGAATAGCTGTTTGACATAATGTTTTAAAAAATAGATTTAGCTTCCCAAGAGTTTTCAGGGATGATTTAGTGAAAACCCAGGGATTTTTTTTTGTCATAGAATGCCCAGAACAGAGTTCCGGCACCTTTTTTGGATGGAACTTTGTAGGGTAGGCAAGGCGGGTTGGTTGTATGACATGTGTGAGTTCTGGCACCTTTTTTTTTTTTTTTTTTTTTACAAAAAAAGCACTGTGAAAACCTATTGCAATGTTTGAGTTTGTGAGCCATGTATATAAAGTACTGATCTCATGTAAAACTCAGCATGCTCCCAAAAGTGCAACTGGACTTTCTTGTTTCTTCAGAGCTGAAGGAGCTTCTTGGATGAGAAGCAAAATGTCTTCAGAGAAAAACAAGAAAATCCAGTTGTCTCATGAAAAAACATCTTTGGGCTAACTATGACCTGGATGTCTGAGAATCTCCATAGACACTTAGTGTGCTGTCGTACACCAATGCTGGGAACTAGAAAATTGCTTGATAAGGTCTCTAGATATTATACTTGAAGTTTGTGGATTTTTCCATATATTTTCCTTTAAGCTTGCTTGCATTATTCTGGGACAAGGGCCATTAACATCTACCTATTTTTTTTAAAAAGAAACATTTCTTGTGGAAATGATGCCATTTTGCACAATAATATGTTTAATAATCCTAGTTTCATTTCAGTTAGCTCATAGTGTGTTATATATACGTCTGCCTCTTTTATTCAAACATGATTTTTACTTGGGAACCGAAGCATTTAATTGTATTTATACCTGTATTTATTCAGGTTCCAGTAGTGGCTCTGATGACTACAGCCGGGGGAGTAAGATCAATGACAGCCATGTATGGGAGCCTATTAGGTCTCCAGAAGCTCAATCTCTTGCAATGTATTTCATACATCACTGGTTTATCTGGCACAACGTGGTAAGGAAGCCATGAACAACATTACTGAGAGAATGTGGGTACCAGGGAGAGAATTTTCATTTGGATCATCATGGAGAATTAAAGGTTAAATATTTTCTCCTCAAATATGCACTCCTGGGGAAATCTGTAGTCCCTTGGCCTATAATTAAATAAAGTAATGAACAAAAACTAGACAAAATTACGAATGGTGCTCTAATGTTATATTTTCCTGTCCTTCCTTATTTTTTTTTCTTCCATCCTGAATTAGTACAGAATTCTTTCCCATGAAATGGACATGATTATTTTGCTAATGCAATCAAAAGCTGCAGTCAATTAAAAAACAAACCAATCTGAATTTTTTCTTCTTCTATAAATCTAATTTGGGAAGTCATTCCCTTGCATTCCTTGTTACACAGAAGTTTTAATAAAGGAAAATTTGTAGCATTTTATCCAAATACCTTAAACAAATACTTGAACCCCTCTAACTGTCCTTTTTTGGCATGCTGCATTCTGCTTATTAACAGGCAACAGTTTAGGTTAATGTGATGGGAAAATTGAAATAATTATGAAAGAATCTATACATATAAAATTTTCCTTTCTGGTCAGCTCATGACAATTCCCATTGCCAGTTTTTTCAGAGATGCCAGGGTTTTCTTTGTGCTCACTGCTGTAATCTTCCCCTTCTCTTCCTGGCCGCTCTCCATAATTTTACACCCTATATGTGTTCATGTAAAGTGCTGAGCATTACTTTCCTTTCCTGGATATTTAATATTTAGTCAGTATGTGATAATATTCTCTGGGCCACTTGATAGAATTGTACAGACCAACATGATGAAGGTAGAGATAAGTTGGTAAATGGCTCTGTTTGTTTGCCCATAGAGAAAAATATTTGTAGCTCAGGGTTGAGATGAGGGTCCTTGGTGCTTTGTGAGCTTGATTATTTTCTTGCAGACATCATTATGTGTTGATGATGTTACCTAGTTTGGTTAATGAAATGTCTGCAAGAAAACAATTAAGCTCAATGTCAAGGTTCCGACTGACGAACCCAACCAAGTAGACATTTTTGGGACATTTTGATCTCTTAATGTAAAACTTTATTGAGTACATCACTTTGGCACAAATGAAAGCAAAACCAGCTCTGGCAAGATCCCTCCCAAACCCATATAGTAAAAGCATTGAATTCTCCCTCCTCCCTCTTGGTTAGGTCACATTGCCCAATCAAGTAGAAAAATATTGTTATGAGAAAGTGTCTCTGGGTCTAGCCAGATGCCTGGTGTACTGTCCTTGAGTCTGGCTTTTTCTGGCTTTTTCATCTTTGAAGACTGCATTCCAATCCCTTCCCCTCCCCCCGAGTTCATTGGCAAGCTGAGTAGCAGAATTTGTTGCACCAGCAAAACCGTGCTTCAAAACCTGACACTCAAAGAGCACCAAGGACCTCTTATATCTGTTTATTCAAAATTACTAGTTAATCGAAACATAAAAGCTGGTTTTTATTTATTTGTTTGATTGATTTTTATAGCTGCCCATCACAGTAAATAACTCTGGGTGGCTTACAATTCAAATTCCTTTTCTTAGGAGTATGATAAATTTATATAGAGATCCATATTGGTCACAGAAGAATCTAGAAGGTGTGATCACTGATGTTCGGAAACAAGTGATGAAGAATAAACTGTGCTGTTTTAGTGGAGACCACTTGAAATATTATGAGAAGGAAATATCGAACAGATATGATGAAGGTCACAAGCTATCATTTGTAGATCTCTGGGGACTAATACTTGAATCCATGTTTCATGACGAGGTACTATATTCACATGTTTTCCTTTAAAGATAATATAAATTATAGAAAAATACAGGGAATGGTCCTTGCTACTGTTTCTTTAATTATACAAATTATCTGCCTCAAAAATAGACAAAATATGAATTGCTTATATACTGGTTTGTTTGTCCATTCCACACCATCTACTATCACCTAGTAGCAAATATCTGTCACAGATTAGCTAAGAAGACTTGAATAGTTATCTGGAGCCTCCGTAAATTCAAGAAGAGTCCTATTTCACAGAAGATAAACCTATGATGTTTTGTGAAAACAGAATTACACCAGGAAGTACTAATCAACATTGTATTCTCATATTAAAACATTTTTAAAAAAATACATGCACAATATTGCCTTACCAACCTAGTGAAATGATAGATCACACAATTATTACTAAAACTTATTTTTGGATATAATGGAATAAGCATGAGCTCAGCTTTGCTGCTTTCTTATTTTTAACTCATATCTGTATCCTGAAATCAAGAAATATCTGTTGAGATGATTGAGCACAAATGGCTTTAGAGATGATCTTCAGAAACTTATTACCAAGTTTCATTTTTAAATTTTTTATTTATTTGTTAAATTTGTTTGCTGCCCATCTCTCCCATTCATTGTAAAGTGTCCATTATAATATGCTAATTTATATTAATCAATCAGAATAGAGCTGGAAGGGACCTTGGAGGTCTTCTAGTCCACCCCCTGCTCAAGCAGAAGATCTTATACCTTATATATGCTTATCTGAATTTCTGATCACAGTATTTCAGGATTTGGATGATTATTTCCAAATACAAGTATGATCTTGAAAAAAATTGGATACAAATGACAGCAATATTTTTTTTTTCTGTCTTTTCCTTTTCTACTAACATTTGTTTTTCTTGCACAGCCAGATCCCCATAAGCTCTCAGATCAACGACAGGCAATAAATCTAGGTCAAAACCCTCTTCCTATCTACCTTTCTCTTAATGTCAGGAAAAGATATAGCACTTTAGATTTTAAAGGTAAGATACTATTTTCAAAATATGACTTTAATTTGAAGGCTAAATGCCCATAAAGTTTATTGACCAAAAAGGAAAAATCATAGTGATCTACTCTAGCCTACACCTACAGTATTCCCTGGTATCTGTCTCTCATCTGGGTATGATACTGCTTAGCCAGACAAGATCACCCAAGGGCTCTTACCTTCTCAGACTAATTTGATTTGGGAAATCACAAAAATAACATGCATAAATATAAGCCCATAGCTTTTATATCAAAATTTAACATAAAACATTATCTATTGAGTGGTGTTAATAAGCTTTGTTAGTTGTGCTAATGAAGACAAAATTAAAACATGCTTACCGAGTGTAGCCCGAATTAATCATTTTGGTAACTCTTGAGAAAATAATTTGCAAATCTGTGCATCTTAATCTGAATGCATGTTCAAACTACAGTATATATCAAATTGGCTAGATCCTCAGAATGTCAAGAATAATTTAAACATTGAATTTAAGACAGATTATCCAATTATGACAGATTGTAGTGAGTTTTGCTGGAAAATTACAGATAATACCGTTTACTTAGATGGGTTGGAGAACATTGAAAAATAATTGATCTGATACATTGATGAATGAATAGCATACAGTAAAGCCTAGACCAGTGGAGGCAATTTAATCCTTATACATGGTATAAAATAATGGCAAAGCCTTGGGCTGAATTTTGTATAGACCCCTGCATCATGGAAATCTGGTTTAGAATCCAGGCTAGAGAGGGGAACAAGTACATTCTGTATGAATATACTTTTGTGACTGTTTATTTCTTACTGAACTGACTTTTTTTTCAAATTATCAGCAGTCATAGCCCGAAAAGGAATTGTATCTGTGTGATCTTATGTTATATAACTGTAATTTTTCTCTACAGTATACATAACCAAATTTTTAAGTTTGCTGATTATTAGTTTGTATATACACATGTGGCTCTCTGTGTTTATGTCTCTGTGTATTTGTGCTATATCTGCAGAATGGGTGGAATTCACACCCTATGAAGTGGGCTTCTTGAAATATGGAGCATTTATTAATGCAGAGGATTTTGGAAGTAAGTTCTACATGGGTCACTTGATGAAGAAGATTCCAGAATCTCGGCTTTGTTTTATGCAAGGTAATTTAGCTAAACAAATAAATTAGATTCTTGACTTTCATATGGCAAGAATGTACTATGTATCCAATTTTTATACATTTTCGATATACATATTAACACAAATTGCTTATGTAGGTTTTTTATATTAATTATTGAGCAGTGGGAAGCAGTACAAAACCTCCTACAGTAGCTACTATAACTCTTAATAGCTAATATCTATATACGTTTTAAGGGGAGATGGTTTTGAAACCTCTAGCAGGAGGTCCAGGCCAACAAATATTAAAAAAATATCTCTCTAGTATAGGAACATATACTGTAGAAAAAAAGGGCATATGAATAGCTTCTATTCTTTTTGCTATGATTTCCATCTTAGGTAATGGGAATAGCATGTACTGAAAGGTCTACTAAGTTCTTGTTAAATATTCTTTGTTTCCCAGGCATGTGGAGTAATATCTATTCCCAGAATCTTCTTGATGCCTTATATTTAGCAGAACATTCAGAAGATTTCTGGCATAAGTGGACAAGACCTAGAATGTATGAAATCGGTCAGTAGACTGTTATTTCTCTTTTGATTAATTTGCCCTTGAGTGATATGCACATCCATTAAAAACATATACAATACATAACAAAACATAACCCCCCCCCCGAAAACTAAAGTCAAAACAACAATGAAACAACATGATTTTTAAAATCAAGAGAAAACCATTCATAATTTAAAGCAAGCAATGTATTCAAAATAATTTTAGATCAGGGTCCTCAAACTCTTCAATTCATTGACTCAAATTGTTCATCAACTCCCAAACTTTTATTATAGAAAACAATTTAATTAATCTACTTTAACTACTACTAACAATTCAAGGCCACTCTCATTGGTAGCTGACTCTGGTTAACATTGCCTTGTTGCTAGGCACCTCACCTTCAGGACAAGGAAGAGATACCCGCAAAGATGAATTGACTCCAATCAACATTCCATTATTTTTTGACTCCTGTATAAACCCCAAATATTTATTGATCCCTTGGATAGACCTATCAACTCTTGGGGTTCAATACTGACCACTTTGGAGAACCCTTCTCTAGATCAGGGCTTTTCAACCTTTTCACTCATTGTACCACTTTTAGGATATGGCAATAACCGAGTACCACCAGTCGCTTAGCAAGGTGTCAAAAACCTGATGACCAAAAAACAAATAAACAAAAAAAAAGTGATGAAGTACTGGTAGTCCTCGACTTACAACAGTTTGCTTAGTGACTGTTTGAAGTTACAATGGGACTGAAAAAAGTGCCGAGCAAGACACCTGCCTGTCCACCTGGCGGCGCTCTTCCTCCTGTCCGAGGTTTTCATTGTTGTGAGCATTTCTGTTGAGGATTGGCAGTGGGGGTGGGGTGGGAGGTGTTTGGTTTTTATTCCCCCCGTCTGCTGGGTGGTTGCAGCAGGTTTTGGTCACTTCACATGATCCTGGGAGACTGTGACCGTCATAAATATGAATCAGTTGCCAAGCATCTGAATGTAAATCACAAGACCCTGGAGATGCTGCAACATTCCAGCTGATCGCCACTTCTTCTGGGCTCAGAAGCACCAGGATCAACGCCGAGCTCCAGCTGGAGCCTAGCGCTGATCCTGGCACTTCCATTGAGCCCTGACAGCCCCGAAGAAGTGCTGATCCTGGCATTTCCGCTGAGCCCTGACAGCCCACAGCTCCAGCCATCTCTCGCTCAGGCTTGTGCAGTGCTGCCACCGGTTCAGCTCATTCCCCTCCCCCACTACCATTTTCTAGGATGGTCACATACCACCTGCCAGGTGCCAATGTACCACAGGTGGTACCCATACCACTGGTTGAAAAGCCTTGCTCTAGATGGACTGAATTCCATGTTTCCAATTAAAAAAGAACTATAACGTAATTTTGTCCTGGGCCAGTGCAGAACTTTGAGGAATATGATCTATGGGACATTTATTAAAGGCCAATTCCAGCCAGGGCCTGAACTTCTATACCTCTTGCCTGGCAAATGTAATACAGACATGGCAGCAGTGTGCTAAAGTATTGGACTAGGGTTAAGAGACTGTATGGTCAGTATACTAGAAGGCCCATCCAAAGGAGAAAAGTAAGAATATTGTGAAATTTATTTTTCTACAAAATCAAAATTTGGTAAAATGGCAGTTGCTGAATTTGCTCTTTTAAGTACCATTCAATTTTATCTGACATTTATCTTGGCAAACTGCAGATAACCTCTTAAACTGTCTTGTTTTGACCCTTTCAAGAATACAACTGGTTGTTGCAGGATCCAATCTGGGTTGGTCATCGGGACCAGAGGTTCCATTTTCCATGCTTTTGGATTCCTGCTGGAGCCCCCATCCTCGGGGAACTTCTCTCTCACCAAATGCATTGCCTCTCTGAATGGGTTGTTTGAATGATGAATCTAAATAAAGCTTTCTCTGTTTTACAGAAGAAGATATTCCCCCTCGGTTACCTAAGAGACCATATGTGCAGCCAACACGACTTTTCATCCCTAATGGTTCTGTGTCAGATGTGATTAGAGATGTTATAACCCTGCGTCCAGTTGTTGCATGCTTTCCCAATTTTTTGAAAGGTCTGCAGCTGAACAATAAATACTTGGAGAACAACGGGTTTTCTATGTGGAAAGGTAATATAGACAAAATTTCTTTATTTTCTCTCTTTACCTTTCTCATTCTGTTCATACTGATTATTTCTCATGATTCTGCACCACCACCACAATAATATATAGACCGGGAGATTGTAGAAAACAGACCTCTGCAAAAAGAAATTAAAAGTGGAATAACTTTTAAAAAAGTGTGACTATATTGTTTGACAGTATTATTTGCTTTTTATTTTTTCTTTTTCTCTTGGTTTCTTTTTTCCCCACTGAAAAAAAAATCTTAAGTCATATGTTGATCAATAAGAATATGAATAATCTATTGCTGGAAATCAGTTATAAATTCTCTTTCAAGAGCTAAGTGATCATTCTTTTAGCCAATTCCCATATGTGAAAAATCCATAATTCTTGATACTAAATTCCAAATTTCAAAAACATGGTCAAGAAACACATGAATGCATAACAAATAACAATGCCATCAATATAAAGTTTGAAGTCATATTAACCACTATATTAACAATATTACTTACACTTAAAAGTTTTAATTCTAAAATTATCAAAAACATTTTAAACCAATCCTGATAGGGAAGTATAAGGCTGCAATATCTTTTAGGTATCTTCCGCCCCCCCTGACTTTGATACTATATATTGTGTATGTTTGATTATCTAGGGTTATCTCAGTCACTCAGCAATTTTAAAGTAAAGACTGGTTTATCTTCATTGAGAGTTGCAATAAAATTGTCATGTAAAATTGACTCAATCTTGCCTGATTCACATGGTACAACAATTGAGGGATTGGGCTGTTATACAGTCATGCCAAAAAGAAAGTACACTCTCTTTGAGTTCCATGGTTTTATGTATCAGGACATAGAAAAATAATCTCGTCCTTAGTAGTTCTTAAAATTAGGTCAATACAATCTCAGATGAACAACAACACAGGACATATTACACTATGTCATCATTTATTTTACACAAAGAATGCCAAAATGGAGGAGCCATGTGTGAATAATTAAATTCAACAGCTTATAGAACCACTTTAACAGCAATAACTTGAGGTAATCATTGTGGAGGAATTTTGGCCTTTTCTTCTTTACAGCATTGCTTCAGTTCATTGAGGTCTGTGGGCATTTGTTTATGCACAGTTGTCTTCAGGTCCTGCCAGAGCATTTCAATTGGGTTGAAGTCTGGACTTTGACTGGACCATATGCTCACAAGAGGAAGTTTTTCTGGAACTCCTTGAGTTTACAAAAGGGCAAAAGATCTATATGATCTGAAGAGAAATGAGAAACGAGAATTTGATAAATTTCTAAAATTTAATTTAGTTTTTCCTGAAATTCTATATCTGAAATGATCTCCCTGATAATATATTTAGCTGTTTCAAATTCTAAGATAAATAGATGCTTGAACAAGAAGCTATAGAAGTGCAGACTACTTATTATGCTGTTTTACTTCTTTACATTTTAATACTCAAGTGATGAAAACAATCCAGCTGTAGCCTGTTTATCTTTATTTTTATCCAAGTAAATAAAATGCCTAGCTGAACTCTAGCTTTCATTCTGAATAGACTGGTTTGTAGTCTCAAATCTTCATTAGGGGCACATCTAGGCTTTAACAAAAGAGTTCTTTAAATATCTGGTTGCATTTTTTGAAGAGCGCCAAATTGGACAGAATTGCAGCCCAGTTATGTGATTGATATTGCAGGCAATTTGATGGCAATTGGAATAAAATAGTCTCCTAGCATCCAATGACATCTTAGAATTGCTTTAGCTCATACACATGTGTAAATTGTTTGGTTTTGAGAACATTAATACCTATTAAAATTAATCTTAAAAATTATATATTACACTACTTATTAAAATACTGTTTGATAGTCATTTTATATGGTTTCTTCAATTGCTGTTTCTCATTTTTGTACCCAGAATAAATTAAGCAGCACATAATAAGATAAATTATTTTGATGATTAGATTTTCCAGAAACTGCAATACTGTATAATTGTTTTTTCATGTCCAATGGTGAAAAGAAGCAAAATATGAAGAAATAAAAAATATGGATTTTGTATGGGGAATTATAACTGCATTGCTTCATTAGTTATTGGAAGATTGCTTAATTTGTCATGAATGAAGGCAAATATATGTGTCATGGATAATATTGCAGGATTCAATCTGAGTTGGTCATTGGGACCAGAGGTTTTTTCTTTCAAGCCTTTATTCTTGTCCTGGAGCTCATCCACCAGGAACTTTTCAATCGCCAGGATATTAATTTATCATCTTTTCTCACATTGCCATCCCTGACATAATATATTTCTGGATTAAGTCATTAGAGTATTCTATGAATGAGAGGTATATAGAGATTGCTGAATTTGTTTTGAGAGTCATATTTGATGCTTTGAAAATTTCCATTCTCCATCCCAACTTGTTTGTGGTTTTGAAATATAGTTTGTTAACTCATACTTTGAAGAATGTGCATCTCTTTTACTTTTTAACTGAGAGATTGCAGTGCAGCCAAACTGCTCTTTTACCCCTAGCCAGTTTCTAATTTCTCAGGTTTAAAATTGAAGCTGTGGAAGAAGTCAGCTCTAGCCAAGAGGCTTTTTATGTAAATATTGAGGGAAAGATGATATTTCTTTCCCAATACTTTCATAGTCATCCCTTCTGACAACACTGACCATAGTGCATCACAAGCTAGATTTCAGTCTTTACTTATAATCATTTAAAACTATATTTTAACCTTTTGACTAAAAAAACCCTCCACTTGCTCAGATCATTTCCCCCAAATTCTTTACAAGTAAAACTTTACTGAGGATTATTTGCATTCTCTTTGCTTTCATTATTTATAAACTTCTTTTACAACAGGGATTGAAAACCTGTGAATCTCCAAATGTTGTTGGAAGCCCTAACAGCATAGCTAATAGAGTAGTGAACAATGATTTAAAAAGAAAAACAGGCCAAGAGAGCCAAAGATCACTTTACAATGTTGGATATTGTAAATATGGATATTTTCTTTCAGATACTGTACTGGATTGTAACCCCAGTCACCTGATTGACTCTGAAGAATATTTAGAGCTTGTAGACACAGCTTTCTTTATCAACACAAGCTGCCCACCTCTTTTAAGGCCAGAAAGACAAGTGGACATTATTATACATTTAAATTACAGTGGAGGATCACAGACATTGGTGAGAAATTTCTTTATTCTCTTTAGCCACTGGCCTCTTCATTCAGGTTTCACTTTTAAATGTTATGAGAAAATTATTTAAAGATTATTTGAAAGTCCTTCTCTCCGCCTCTCATAAAACAGTAGTGCTAGGAAGACTTCCAAGGACCCTTCCAACTCTGTTATTCTGTGTTTTGTATTTCTGCCAGATATGATGTGCCTATGGTATTCCTGACAGATGCCTGTCCATAGTTTCTTCAGAGTGTCTAGCCTTTGTGAAATCAAAGATGTATTTATATCTCTTGGGTCTTGATTACTCTTGTGTTTAATGCTTTAGCCACTGGACTTAAGCACAAGGTACTATCATGAGCAGGGCATCCCATTCCCTAAGACTGTTCTGACAGAAGAAGACAGGAAGCATCTCAAGGAATGTTATCTCTTTGATGATGCAGAGAGTCCAAAGGCTCCTATATTGCTGTATTTTCCACTGGTGTGTGACACCTTCCAAAAATACAAGTCACCTGGTAAGTTACAAAGATTACTTGGGGACCTCTTTATTTTCCTACTTGCTGATCTTATTTCCTATATATGTTTCTTATGTATGTGCACCCTTAAAAAAGTAATTTTTAAGCAATGGTATAAAATGAATGTATTTATTTAGCGTTTGGCATATCACACATGGACTAGCAATATACAAGGGCAATTCAGAAATAAACCTCTGTTTGAGCATGTGCGAGAAATAGGCAGAGATAGCAACGCCTGTTTTATGGCGCCGTGTGCAGTAGTTCAGTAGGCAGTGAGGAGTGAAAGGAGAAGGTTGTGTTGCAGTTGACTCGTCCATTAGAACAATTGAAAATGAACCCTGCCATAGAAAATCCTGCCAAATGTGAAGTGTGTGCAGTAATACAATTCCTGTGTGTGAAAACCTTTTGAAAGCTGTGATTCAGTGAAAACTGTAATGTTTATGGACCAAACATGATGAGTGAAGGTGTCACATGTCAATGGTGTTGCATGTTTAAAGATGGACGAACTGACATGCACGATGAGGCAAGAAGTGGTTGCCCATCTCTAGTCAGCAATGAACTCATGCAGGAAATCGACAAAAAGGTCCTGAAGTGCATCGGTTCATGATATCTGCACTTTCTTTATACTTTCCCCAAATTTCTTGGACTGTTTTGTATGAGGTAATGACAGAAAATTTGGGATACCACAAGTTCTATGCTTGTTGGGTACCAAAATTCCTTTCTGAGGAGCACAAAACACACCAAATGGGGTATGCTTTGGACTTTCTCATGCATTATGCCGAGGAAGGAGAACAATTTCTTAACAGAATTGTGACTGGCAATGAGACCTGGTTGTCGTACGTGAACTCCAAAAGCAAACAACAATCAATGGTTTGGTATCATATGCACTTACCAAAGAAACCTTGAGTCTTGGACTTCAAGAGAGCTAATTTCAATAAACTTAGGGAGGGCTTGGGAAGGATTCCATGGATGAGAATCCTCCAGGGGAAAACAACTCAAGAAACAACTCATTATCTGAAAAGCGAGATAATAGAAGCCCAGTCTAGCACAATACCAACAAAGAGGAAAAATAACAGCTCTCAAAAGAAACCAGCATGGCTGCATAAAGAACTCTCTAATAAATTGAAAGATAAAAAGGACAAGTATAGAAAGTGGAAAGAGGGGCACATAACTAAATCAGAATATCAACAAATAGCCTGAGCCTGCAAAGATGAAGTGAGGAAAGCTAAGGCTCATAATGAACTAAAGCTTGCAACCAAAGTCAAAAAATAACAAAAAAGCTTCTTTCAACATGTAAAAAACAAGAAAAAAGTGAAGGAAATGATTGGTCCATTAGTGGGTGAAAGTGGCAAGAAGGTGACAAGCAATAGAGAGAAAGCAGAACTATTTAACTCGTTTTTTGCATCTGTCTTTACACAAAGGGAAAAAACAGACCAACATATCAAAAATAGTGCCATAAAAAACAGATTAGAAACACCAGTCAAGATAGGCAAGAAAATAATAAGTGAGCACCTGTCCAGCCTAGACGAGTTCAAATCACCAGGACCAGATGGATTACACCCCAAGGTTCTCAAGGAACTGGCAGATGTGATCTCAGAACCAATGAACTATATTTTTCAAAGATCTTGGAGCACAGGGGAACTACCAGAGAACTGGAAAAGAGCTGATGTAGTTCCCATCTTCAAAAAAGTAAAAAAAATGGATCCAGGAAACTACAGACCTATCAGCCTGACCTCAATACCTGGGAAGATTCTGGAAAAGATAATCAAACAACGAATCAGCGAACACTTAGAGGCAAACAAAATCACTACTAAAAGCCAACACGGGTTTGTCAAAAACAGATCATGCCAGACAAACCTTATTGCATTCTTTGACCAAGTGACAAAATTAGTGGATCAGAGGAATGCTGTGGATATAATTTACTTGGACTTCAGTAAGGCATTTGATAAAGTAGATCACAACCTACTACTTGATAAGATAGAAAAAAGTGGGTTAGACAGCATCACCACCAGATGGATTCGTAACTGGCTGACTGGCCGTACTCAACATGTGGTCCTCAATGGAACTGCATCTACATGGAGGGAAGTATGTAGTGGGGTGCCCCAGGGCTCTGTTCTAGCCTCTTTAACATCTTCATCAACAATTTGGAAGAGGGGATAGATGGGGAACTCATCAAATTTGCGGATGACACCAAGCTGGCAGGAATAGCCAACACTCCAGAAGACAGGCTTGAGATACAGGAGGACCTGGACAGACTTGAACACTGGGTGCTATGTAACAAAATGAAATTCAATGGTGAAAAAAGTAAGGTTCTACATTTAGGCAAGAAAAACCAAATGTACAGGTATAGTATAGGGGGTACCTTGCTCAATAGTAGTAACTGTGAGAGGGATCTTGGAGTCCTAGTGGACAATCACTTAAATATGAACCAACAGTGTGCTGCAGCTGCCAAAAAAGCCAACTCAGTGCTGGGCTGCATTAACAGAGGGATAGAATCAAGATCACGTGAAGTATTAATACCACTTTACAATGCCTTGGTAAGGCCACACTTGGAATACTGCATCCAGTTTTGGTCACCCTGATGTAAGAAAGATGCTGAGACTCTAGAAAGAGTACAGAGAAGAGCAACAAAGATGATTAGGAGACTGGAGGCTAAAACATATGAGGAACGGTTGCTGGAATTGGGTATGTCTAGTTTAACGAAGAGAAAGACGAGGGGGGACATGATAGCAGTGTTCCAATATCTCAGGGGCTGCCACAAAGAAGAGGGAGTCAAGCTATTCTCCAAAGCGCCTGAGGGCAGGACAAGAAGCAACGGATGGAAACTAATCAAGAAGAGAAGCAACCTAGAACTAAGGAGAAACTTCCTGACAGTTAGAACAATTAACCAATGGAACAACCTGCCTCCAGAAGCGGTGAATGCTCCAACACTGGAAATTTTTAAGAGACTGGATAGCCATCTGTCCGAAATGGTGTAGGGTTCCCTGCCTGAGCAGGTGGTTGGACTCGATGACCTCCAAGGTCCCTTCCAACTTTATAATAATAATAATAATAATAATAATAATAATAATAATAATAATAATAATAATAATAATAATAATAATAATAATAATAATAATAATAATAATAATAATAATAATAATAATAATAACCCAAAAAAGCATTGTCTGCCAGAAAGGTTATGGCAACAGTATTCTGGGATGCCA
The DNA here is from genome assembly GCF_001527695.2 of Protobothrops mucrosquamatus. Lineage (NCBI taxonomy): Eukaryota > Metazoa > Chordata > Lepidosauria > Squamata > Viperidae > Protobothrops > Protobothrops mucrosquamatus. Next base: position 47,979 of record NW_015387749.1, on the reverse strand, counting down.
AAGGAGTACTGCTAGTGAAGTTCATGGAGCGTGGTTTGACCATTTCGACCATTTCAAACATTGTAAGACATTATGACAAGTACCTCAATTTGAACGGCGATTATGTCAAAAAGTAAGGTAATGTAGTTTTTTAATGTGTATAATAAAAATTCTGTATCTGCGAGGGTCTGTCATTGATAACCAAATGGAGGCTTATTTCCAAATTGCCCTGGTATATTAACATTTCACCCAGATTAATAAAATACAGTTAAATATAAATGTTAAAAAGATCTATGTTCAAATATAAAATGAAAATAAAGTTCAATACTAGAGAAAATTTCTTACTGGAAAAAGACAATAGGATGAGTTTTTAGCAAACTCTAAAACTTAACAACATTAGGGCCTAGTATTCCAGAGAAGATGAATTAGATGCAGAATTCCTTTCTTCTGAACGTATTTTCAATGCTTCATAAAATGAACAATTTTAGATTACTACATGTATTAAATCTATTTGCTATCATCCTCTCCTCCTCTGTTTCTGCAAGTCATCTGTAATAAGACTGTGCATGGTTGAGAATAAAACATTAATGTTAGATTTAACCTAAATAGCTTTCTCTCATATCTCAATAAGCTTAAGTTTAAATTCCTGTGTTATTAGTACTGATAAAAAAAAAGAGATAAAATATAATTATGATGATTTCAACTAAGATAATTTCATGTTACTTACCATAGGCATCCTTTCTTTCTCACCAGTATGGAACAATTTAGGAACAAAGACAGATGCTCCATTCTCCTCCTCCTTTACCATTCTTACTAAGGAAGCTTGTATTATATGTTGATGCAAATATGAGTTAGATGTAACATTCCTTTCTTCAGAACCTATTTTCAATGCTTCATAAAATGAACAATTTTAGATTACTACTATGTATTAAATCTGTTTGCTATTGTCCTTCCTTCTTTTTGTTTCTGCAGGTGTGGAACGCAGTC
>NW_015387749.1:44565-46684 GCF_001527695.2 Protobothrops mucrosquamatus | reverse complement strand
TTCTCCTCCTCCTTTACCATTCTTACTAAGGAAGCTTGTATTATATGTTGATGCAAATATGAGTTAGATGTAACATTCCTTTCTTCAGAACCTATTTTCAATGCTTCATAAAATGAACAATTTTAGATTACTACTATGTATTAAATCTGTTTGCTATTGTCCTTCCTTCTTTTTGTTTCTGCAGGTGTGGAACGCAGTCCAAGTGAGATGGATGATGGCTATGCTGATGTTACTAGCGTTATTTTTTCTCCATACGCTACTGGCATACTGCAATACTCAGAGGAGGACTTCAATAAGCTGATAAATTTAACCCAGTATAATATTCTGAACAATGAACATATGATTCTTCAGGCTTTACGGACAGCAATTGAAAGAAAAAAGCAGCAGAATTTCCGTTCCTCTTTTTAATCCTTTCCAGTGCTTTCCCCATATTTTCTAAACAGGTTTAATTTCTTTGTGCTACTGACCAGTAATAAACACATGGGAAATAGGATAGGCATCAGATTTAGAAAAATCAGTTTGGAACAGAATTTAAAGCTGTCTGAGGTGAAGGAGAGCTTACTGAAATTAATTCAATCCATTTGATGTGATCAATACATTTATTTGGCATGTCCTCCCCCTTCAAAAGTGCTTTATCTTTGTTCATATGCAAATATGAACAGATATATTGAGAGATAGTGCTCAGAAATTATGTATTCACAACTTGCTTTACAAAATGGAATTAGAATAAAAATTTAAATTATAATCCAGCATATTATAAGCTTTATTGAAGTACAGGCATTAAAGGGCAAAGGATTCTGAATTTCAAGTTTGGGACTTACTTTATAAATTTGAAGATGACTGTACTAAGTGAAGATATGTATTTATATATCAGATATGCGGGTATGGATAAGATACACTTACAAATCAAACATAGATTTTAAAACCAAAATAATGATTTTGCAACTGTTCAGCACCCAAACTGCAGCTGTGAATTTCTGATATTTTTATTTCCATCCTTGCCCAAGATAGGCTGGAATCATTATGAGGGAGGGGTCATCCTGCCCAAAATATCTACCACCAGAAATCCTGTTTTTTCCAACAATTTTTGAGAAGGTTGAGTATCCCAAAGATGCTTTTCCAAAAGGCAACTGGATTTTCTTGACTTTTTTCCTTGAAAACATTTCACTTCTCATACAAGAAGCTTCTGCAGTTCACTGAGTACAGATAGTCCTTGACTTACAACAGTTCATTTAGTGACTATTTAAAGTTACTACGGCATTGAAAAAAGTGACTTATAACTATTTTTCACACTTATGACCATTGCAGCATCTCCATGGTCATATGATTTACATTCAGATGCTTGACAACCGACTCACATTTATGACTAGATTCACACAGAGCCTGTTTGGTGGCATTTGTGTTACCAATATTTGGGCAAAGAGAAGTAGATTTCATGGCTGTTGCTCAACTGAGAAACACTTGGTTGCTATCAGACAGGAGCCACCTGTCACATGAGTTATTAGGAACAGAAAATGTGGAAATGCCCAAAATATGTATCTAAAACTACTAGCCAAGAGGCAGAAAACATGGAGTTATCTGGGGTTTGAGTAGATGCTGATGAGCAGAATATTGGAGAGGATTTGTATATAGTACTTTGTTTTCAAAAAGAGTTTAAATGTTCCATTTAACCGTTTAAAAAAAATCCAGAATAGTGTTTGATTTTCAAAAGCTACTAATGTGACTTGCAATGTCAGGGCTTATTTGATTTTCAGAATAGTTTCCTGTCTCAGTTTGGGGGCTGGCATTAACTTGTAAAGACTTTCATCATTGGGGCTACAGATTCTGAAGGAAGACCAGTTTATATCAAGAATACCTCAATGAGGGATTGCCTGGTGCAAGATTAGTGAGATATTCTTGGGACTGACTGAATTTTATTTTCAATGCCAGGCAAAGAATTGTTTATCCTCCCAGCACTTTTAATCAATTATTGTATTAATCTCAAACAAATCTTAGAAATTTCTGCTGCTTAGAAACTCCTCAGGTTCCTCCATTTATTGTTTTACCATTTGTGTGTCATGTCTCTTAATTATTATATTGTTTGTTAACTTATTCAGAATGTCATTAGATGCTCTTAGTA